>NC_059087.1:33542844-33684874 GCF_020497125.1 Mauremys mutica | reverse complement strand
TGCCCAGTCTGCACTTGTAGCAAGGTTCCCCCACTACGTGGCCGCGCAGAGGTTGCAGGAGACGGGCAGGTGACAGCAGGGGAAGTGGTGACACAGGAGCTCTCAGCAGCAGGGTGAAGGGACAATGCCGTGGAGCTGGCAGCGATGCAGAGTGAACAGGGCAAACTGAGAGCCAGTTTGAGGGAGTGCCGGCAGCAGAAGCTGAGGTTTCTCTTGATGCCTTCCCCTCCCTCCTCCACCCCTGGGGCTTTGCTGCCCAAGGGAGTGGGTGGGGGTTGCGGGAAAGAAGAGCGGAGGGGTCTGTTAAAGGAATATTGGATTGGCCTGTCACACCGCAAGGTGAGAAACTGAGGCGAAGGGCACTGCCCAGTGTACTCTGGGGTGGGGGGTTTGCTGATGAGCGTAGATTTGAATGTGGTTGTGGGGTTTTCCCAAACTTAGGCTTGATTCTCTTTCCCATTTAATAGAAGTTCTCATTGGCTCTCCGCCCACACAGAGCTGGGAGTGGAGGGCGTGTTGCCTTTTCCCCAGGCAGAAGGGTGACACCTGCCTAGCGAGCAGGGCCGGCTCTAACATTTTTGGCGCCCCAAGCAAAAACAAGGAGCGCCGCCCCCCCGCCGCGCGTCACACCGCCCAAGGCCCCGCCCCCCGAGCGTCACCCAAGCCCCGCCCCCTGAGCGGCGCCCCGCCCAGTCCCCACCCTGAGCATTGCCCCGCCCAAGTCCCCGCCCCCCGAGCGTCATGCCGCCCAAGGCCCCGCCCCCCGAGCGGCACCCAAGCCCCGCCCCCGAGCGGCACCCCGCCCAGTCCCCACCCTGAGCATTGCCCCGCCCAAGTCCCCGCCCCCCGAGCGTCATGCCGCCCAAGGCCCCGCCCCCTAGCGTCACCCAAGCCCCGCCCCCTGAGCGGCGCCCCGCCCAGTCCCCACCCTGAGCATTGCCCCGACAACGTCCCCGCCCCCCGAGCGTCATGCTGCCCAAGTCCCCGCTCCCCGAGTGTCATGCTGCCCAAGGCCCCGCCCCCCCGAGCGGCACCCAAGCCCCGCCCCCCGAGCGGCGCCCCACCCATTTCCCACCCTGAGCATTGCCCCGCCCACGTCCCCGCCCCGAGCGTCATGCCGCCCAAGGCCCCGCCCCCCGAGCGTCACCCAAGCCCCGCCCCCCGAGCGTCACCCCGCCCAGTCCCCACCCTGAGCATTGCCCCGCCCAAATCCCCACCCCCGAGTGTCATGCCGCCCAAGGCCCAGCCCCCGAGCGTCACCCAAGCCCCGCCCCTCGAGCGGCGCCCCACCCAGTCCCCACCACGAGCATTGCCCCGCCCACGTCCCCGCCCCTGAGCGTCATGCCGCCCAAGGCCCCGCCCCCGAGCATCACCCAAGCCCCGCCCCCCGAGCGGCACCCCGCCCAGTCCCCACCCTGAGCGGCGCCCCGCCCAAGGCCCCGTGCCCCGAGCATCACGCCACCCAAGGCCCCGCCCCCCCGAGCGTCACCCTAGCCCCGCCCCCCAAGTGGCGCCCCGCCCACTCCCCACCCTGAGCATTGCCCCGCCCACGTCCCCGCCCCCGAGCGTCACGTCGCCCAAGTCCCCGCCCCAGCCGAGCACCGCCCAAGTCCCAGCCCCCCCAACACGGCACCACGCCTCCTAAGACCCGCCTCCCCCCAGCGCCGCCTGGCCAAACAAAAAAAATAAAAACAAACCCCGAGTGCCGCCCCCTCCCAAGGTGCCGCCCCAAGCACGTGCTTGGTAGGCTGGTGCCTGGAGCCGGCCCTGCCCCTGCCTTTCCACACTTTTGTTTTTCTGAAGCTTTAATGGAGGGTACTTTGGATAATGATGTGAAATGTTTTGGGGGGTTGTTCGTTTTGTTTTGTTTGGGACAAAGTATGATGAAGGTCTGCTGTATTCCACTGGAATATTTGGAGTAAAAGATCCATGGGCAACCATGGAGACAAATGTTTTCTGCCTTTTCAACAGTCTCAAGGTAAAGACAGCACAGGTTACGGCAGCTGTGTGGCAATAATCGTAGTTGGTGGCTGAGTTATTAGGGACAAAGTGCACCACCTTAAAGAACTAAATATAGGAGTAAGTGGTTTAAAGAAGTAAGTGGAAAAGTTACAAATACCTTTTGCAAAAAGTGATAATACAGGGCTTGGAGGAAAGTAAAAGTTTGGGAGGTGTGAAAATGGTACAGGTAACAGTTGTGAAGATGTTAAAGGCGACAGTTGTGGTGTTACAAGAAGCAAGTTTTTAGTTTAATAATAGAACCCAGTTATATAAATGTAACTGTATGTGCAGCTCCGTGCAGTCATATTGGATGGAAGCTTGGTAATTAAATTGTATCGGGGGGTCAGGTAGAGTGGCTACTACCACCAGGATGCTTCTGTCCCCAGAAGCCTTTACAGGTATTTTGAGGGGGGATGGGCCCTTTTCCCACAGAAATGGTCTATAGGGGACGCCTGCAGGCAGCAAGCGGAGGATTAATCTGATCAAAATTATTTGACTAGTGGGTAATTTAATCAAAATCACTAAAGGAATGTCAGGGGTTTCTAGTGGAACTTAACTTGGCTGCCCCGGCTGTCTCTAGTTGTACAAGATGGGAGTGTAATCAGCAGGGGCGGCTCTAGACATTGAGCTGCCCCAAGCACGGCGACATGACGCGGGGGGAGCTCTGCCGGTTGCCGGTCCCGTGGCTCTGGTGGACCTCCCGCATACATGCCTGCGGAGGGTCCGCTGGTCCAGCAGCTCCACCGAAGCCGCGCGGGACCAGCGGACCCGCCGCAGGCACGCCTGCGGGAGGTCCACCGGAGCCGCCTGTCGCCGTCCTGGCGACCGGCAGAGCGCCCCCCGCGGCATGCCGCCCCAAGCACATGCTTGGCGTCCTGGGGTCTGGAGCCGCCCCTGGTAATCGGGGTACAGTTGTGTAAAAAGAGTAATCACAGTGCAAGGGATGTTAGACCAAATAGAATTGTGTGCGCACAGGAAAAGGAAAAGGGGAGCAATGATTGGCACACTGAGCCTTGGGGTGGCTCTGGGGGATCTGACTGTCACTTTGGGGGTGCATGAAAACTCTGTGGGCATGGGGAGGCAGTCACAGCTTGTGTAAAATTAATATGGCTGATATAATGGAGGTTAAATGATTTCCCAGGACATGTGCAGTGTATATTGGAGAAGGGGTAAAAGAAATGCAAACAAAACATGGTACTTCATTAAAATCCTGTTAGGGCTCCAACAGGAGCCAGAATAGATTGTGCTTTCTTTTTCAGATCTCTGTGTGTTTCGGAGCAGGAGATGAAAGTGAAAAGTAATCGGAACTCTGGAGGAAGTGGAACCTGTCCCTTTTAAAACAGTCTCTGAGCTGCTGATAGCATTGGATCCAGAGGCAAGCCAAGAAAGCCTCTGTGTGAATGCAAATTACCTAGCTGATGGGGGAGGGAAGGAGGAAACTGCCCATAAGTAGCAGCACAAAGAACCTGCAAATAATAAATACATCTGGTCAGCAAACAAGCTACTAGAATACTGAGATTTTGGCCCTCCAGAAAAGGGCCCTGACATCCCCCTCAACCCCCCAACCTGCCCTGTCCCTGGGTCCCTTCAAGCCCCCCATCCACCCCCTCCCCCAGCCCTGCCCTGCCCCCCTGGGAACCCCTCAGTCCTGCTACCCAAACTCCCCGTAGTTCACCCCCCAGCCTCCCCCTCATCCCCAGCGCACCCTCCCCCACCCTGTCTTCTCTCTGTGGCCTTTTCCTTTGCCCTGTCAATGTGCTGCCTCCCCGAGTGTCGTCCTCCCACCCCGCCCCCATCAACTCCAACCCATTTCTCCAGGGCTGGGTCCCATGTCCCTGTCACCCCACGGCCCCCTCCATCCCCAGTGTGTGAGTCCCTCATCTCCACTCTCTGCTCCCCCCAACCTGCCAGGGTCCCCTTTTCAGCCCCCGTGGGGCCCTTCAACCCACCCCACCCATCCTCTCTGGGGTCTCTAAATCCCCCATTCCCACAGTGCACCTTGGTAACCCTACCCTCCTCTACCCCTAATCCCCCTAGTCCCTTCCCTTGGGTCCTCCTGGACTCCCAACCCCACACTCCGGCCCCCCTCATATATACCAGTCACTCATTCACACACTGAGCCAGGCCCTCGGGGCCCCACTACCCACCAAACTTCTCCATCCGTGAGCCCAGGGAAGCGGGGGCAAGCTCCCAGTTTGGCTGGGCTTGGTGTGGGTGTGTGTGCTGGGCTCACAAAGGCATTTTGCTCCCTTGGAGTGGGGTGTGGTTTTTGGCCAAAGGTGACACGGTTTGGTAGCCCTGTGGATGCCATGTGGTGTCTGGAATGGGGCGTGTGTGTTTCCACGATGCCCCTTCCCCTCTGCCTGCAGAGCTGAGGACAGACAGTGTTATATCCTTGGGGCAGCCGGTGTAGGAAGCAATCACTTGAGGCCAGAGAGCAGGCAGCTAACCAAAACCTCCATTTTATTTACAGATATACAGAGAGCTCACTCAGCCGGTTGAAACCGGCTGAGCTATCCCTTAATAGTCTAACTCAGTTGCCATAGTAACAAAACCCATGACAACCAAATACACAACATATTCCTCCCCCCCAATAAGAACATCCCCTAAATAAAACACACACTAAACTAGAGAAGGAAGGTAGACTGCCTCCATTCCCGGCTAAACCCTGGGGATTATTTTGCCCCATAACCGTGGGTTCGCCCTAACTAAAGATCCAGCCGATGAGGAGGCCTTCTGTCTCTAGGTGGATTACGGCGAACTTCTGGTGTTGTTGCACCCGAAAGTACTAGGGGCTCAGGGTCCGCAGCACGAATAGGTGAGGAGGTGGTATCAGCTCGTGCTGGGCAAAGGGGTATCTCAGCTGCAGGCAGTAATGGAGGAGAACAGTCAGGAACAGGTGACTCATGATTCGGTGTCTCACCAGGAGGGGTGAAGTCAGACCCCTCAACTGCAGATGGGTCCTGAAGACTGGCATGACCTGGCAACAGCTGATCTACATGTTGCCGCCAGGTAAGATTCTCTGCAGTCCAGACTGTATAGGAAACAGGTCCTGTTTGAGTGATGACTGTGGCCGGGACCCATTTAGCTCTGGAAGTATAATTCCGAAGGGTAGGCGACAGTATCGATAAAGCCCCTTATGAGTCACAATAGTCAACAGCTCTTGGGACTTTTCATCGACGTGCATCTGTAAATATGCTTGACTCAGATCAATCTTACTGAACTTTTGTCCCCCAGCCAGGCCTGCGAAGAGGTCATCGATGCGGGGAAGCGGTATTGCTCTGCACACAACACTGGGTTGACAGTGACTTTAAAATCACCGCAAATCCGGAGAGAGCCATCTTTCTTCACTATTGGAACGATAGGAGTGGCCCATGAGCTATGGGTAACTGGTATTAGGACTCCATTGGTGACCAGGCGCTCCAGGTCTGCTTCAACTTTTGGCCTGATGGCATATGGCACAGTTCGGGCTTTCAGATATTTTGGTGGACTGCCAGGTTTAATGTTCAATGTCACAGTGATTCCCTTCATACTTCCCAAATCATCTCCAAAAACAGCAGCATGTTTCCTTAGTATAGGGGTTAGACTGGTTTCTTCTTTAGTCATCCGGTGCACTTCTGCCCAGTTCAGCTGAATCTTCCCAAGCCAAGACCTACCCATTAAGGCTGGGTAGTCACCTCTCACCACAAACAGTGGCAATTTAGCCGCCTGTCCATTGAGCTCCACCTTAACATCAATAGTGCCCAACATGGGCACAGCTTCACCTGTATACGTCTTCAGAACAGTTTTTGTTGCCTTAAGCGGAAGATGCTGTAGCTTTTCCTTATACACAGTCTCAGGAACCAGTGAGACAGCTGCACCGGTGTCTAGTTCCACGCGTATAGGTTTGCCCTCCAATAAGGGGGTTACCCAGTATTAATGTGAGCCCGCTGCCAAAGACAAAACATGCAGTGGCACTTCCTCTTGTGAGGAGGTGTCACCTTGATCATCCTGGGTCTGCTCTAGGGTATGCAAGGTTCCTCTTTTTGTCGGCCAGACCACAGGCCTCTTTTTCTTTTGTTTACAGGCATACTCAATGTGTCCCTTTTTGCCACAGTGTCGACACACCAGGTCCTTATACCAGCGTTCTGATGCCTGGTGACCCAGCTTACCACAGCGGTAACATTCTTGACTCTGCACCGTTTTGTGGGTCAGTTCTTGTGACACTTTTTGCACCCTAGGGGATACACCGATGTATTGTGCCTCCCTTGTAGCCAGTTCCATGGAGACAGCAATATCAACAGCCTTCTGTAATGTAAGCTGAGCCTCTGTCAGTAGGCGCTTCCGTATAGCTTCACTGCAGAGGCCACACACTAACCTGTCACGCAGGGCATCATTTAACATCTCTTTAAATTCACAGTGTTCTGCTAGCTTTTTTAAAATGGCTACAAATTGTACAACTGTTTCATCTTCCTTTTGGTCTCTTTTGTGGAACCTATATCTTTCAGCAATTACCAGTGGTTTTGGGGAGAAATGAGACCCCAGGATTTCCACAATGTCACTGTAAGATTTAGTCTCAGGCTTAACAGGGTGTAGTAAGCTGCGTAGCAGAGAGTAGGTTTTAGCCCCTACAACAGTTAAGAATATTGGCACCTTCTTCGCTTCTGTAATGTCATTTGCAATACCAAAAAGCTCAAAACGCTCAGTATACACATGCCACTGCTCTGTATTCTCATCAAAAGGCTCCAGGGGCCTGGTCAGAGTAGCCATGATTTTTAGTTTCACTTTCACAGTCAGTGCAAACAAGCAGCTTTTTTGTTTGTTTGTTCTTTACCTTAACTTCTACTTCCTTCTGTTACTGGAGCAGCACCGGAATCCCATCCTCGTCGCCAGTGTTATATCCTTGGGGCAGCCGGTGTAGGAAGCAATCACCTGAGGCCAGAGAGCAGGCCGCTAACCAAAACCTCCATTTTATTTACAGATATACAGAGAGCTCACTCAGCCGGTTGAAACAGGCTGAGCTATCCCTTAATAGTCTAACTCAGTTGCCATAGTAACAAAACCCATGACAACCAAATACACAACAGACAGGTCTGAGGAGCAGAGCCGGAGTTCTGGGAAGGAGAAGAGCAATATGAAGATGGAGTCTAAGATGAGACCAGGTGACTTGGACTAACAGAGACTTGGTGGGATAACTCAAATGTCTGGCGTACTGTCATGGATGGATATAAACTGTTCAGGAAGGACAGGCAGGGCAGAAAAGATGGGGGAGTTGCATTGTATGTAAGAGAGCAGTATGACTGCTCAGAGCTCCAGTATGAAACTGCAGAAAAACCTGAGAGTCTCTGGATTAAGTTTAGAAGTGTGAGCAACAAGGGTGATGTCGTGGTGGTAGTCTGCTATAGACCACCAGACCAGGGGGATGAGGTGGACAAGGCTTTCTTCCGGCAACTAGCAGAAGTTACTAGATCGCAGGCCCTTGTTCTCATGGTAGACTTTAATCACCCTGATATCTGCTGGGAGAGCAATACAGCAGTGCACAGACAATCCAGGAAGTTTCTGGAAAGTGTAGGGGACAAGTTCCTGGTGCAAGTGCTGGAGGAACCAACTAGGGGCAAAGCTGTTCTTGACCTGCTGCTCATAAACAGAGAAGAGTTAGTAGGGGAAGCAAAAGTGGATGGGAACCTGGGATGCAGTGACCATGACATGGTCGAGTTCAGGATCCTGACACAAGGAAAAAAGGAGAGCAGCAGAATACAGACCCTGGACTTCAGAAAAGCAGACTTTGACTCCCTCAGGAAGCTGATGGGCAGGATCCCCTGGGAGAATAACATGAGGGGGAGAGGAGTCCAGGAGAGCTGGCTGTATTTTAAAGAATCCTTATTGAGATTGCAGGAAAAAAACCATCCTGATCTGTAGAAAGAATAGTAAATATGGCAGGCAACCAGCTTGGCTTAACAGTGAAATCCTTGCTGATCTTAAACGCAAAAAAGAAGCTTAAAAAAAGTGGAAGATTGGACAATTGACCAGGGAGGACTATAAAAATATTGCTCAGGCATGTAGGAGTGAAATCAGGAAGTCCAAATCACACTTGGAGTTGCAACTAGCAAGGGATGTTAAGAGTAACAAGAAGGATTTCTTCAGGTATGTTAGCAACAAGAAGAAAGTCAAGGAAAGTGTGGGCTCCTTCCTGAATGAGGGAGGCAACCTAGTGACAGAGGATGTGGAAAAAGCTAATGTACTGAATGATTTTTTTGCCTCTGTCTCCACAAACAAGGTCAACTCCCAGACTGCTGCACTGGGCAGCACAGTATGGAGAGAAGGTGACCAGCCCTCTGTGGAGAAAGAAGTGGTTCGGGACTTTTTAGAAAAATTGGAAGAGCACAAGTCCATGGGGCTGGATGCGCTGCATCCAAGGGTGCTAAAGGAGTTGCTGGATGTGATTGCAGAGCCATTGGCCATTATCTTTGAAAACTCATGGTGAATGGGGGAGGTCCTGGATGACTGGAAAAAGGCTACTATAGTGCCCATCTTTAAAAAAGGGAAGGAGGAGGATCCAGGGAACTACAGGCCAGTCAGTCTCACCTCAGTCCCTGGAAAAATCATGGAGCAGGTCCTCAAGGAATCAATTCTGAAGCACTTAGAGGCGAGGAAAGTGATCAGGAACAGCCAGCATGGATTCACCAAGGGCAAGTCATGCCTGACTAACCTAATTGCCTTCTATGAGGAGATAACTGGGTCTGTGGGTGAGGGGAAAGCAGTGGATGTGTTATTCCTTGACTCTAGCAAAACTTTTGATATGGTCTCCCACAGTATTCTTGCCAGCAAGTTAAAGAACTGTGGGCTGGATGATTGGACTATAAGGTGGATAGAAATCTGGCTAGATCGTCAGGCTCAACAGGTAGTGATCAACGGCTCCATGTCTAGTTGGCAGCCCGTTTCAAGTGGAGTGCCCCAAGAGTCGGTGCTGGGGCCGGTTTTGTTCAATATCTTCATTAACGATCTGGAGGATGGCATGGACTGCACTCTCAGCAAGTTTGCTGATGACACTAAACTTGGAGGAGTGGTAGATACAGTGGAGGGTAGGGATAGGATACAGAGGGACCTAGATAAAGAAACCTGATGAGGTTCAACAAGGAGAAGTGCAGAGTCCTGCACTTAGGACGGAAGAATCCCATTCACTGTTACAGACTAGAGACCGAATGGCTAGGAAGCAGTTCTGCAGAAAAGGACCTAGGAGTTACAGTGGACGAGAAGTTGGATATGAGTCGACAGTGTGGCCTTGTTGCCAAGAAGGCTAATGGCACTTTGGGCTGTATAAATAGGGGCATAGCCAGCAGATCGAGGGATGTGATCATTCCCCTCTATTTGACATTGGTGAGGCCTCATCTGGAGTACTGTGTCCAGTTTTGGGCCCCACAGTACAAGAAGGATGTGAAAAAATTGGAAAGAGTCCAGCGGAGAGCAACAAAAATGATTAGGGGGCTGGAGCACATGACTTATGAGGAGAGGCTGAGGAAACTGGGATTGTTTAGTCTGCAGAAGAGATGAATGAGCAGGGGATTTGATAGCTGCTTTCAACTACCTGAAAGGGGGTTCCAGAGAGGATGGATCTAGACTGTTCTCAGTGGTACCCAATGACAGAACAAGGAGTAATGGTCTCAAGTTGCAGTGTGGGAGGTTTAGGTTGGATATCAGGAAAAAACTTTTTCACTCACAGAGTGGTGAAGCACTGGAATGGGTTCCCTAGGGAGGTGGTGGAATCTCCTTCCTTAGAGGTTTTTAAGGTCAGGCTTGACAAAGCCCTGGCTGGGATGCTTTAGTTGGGAATTGGTCCTGATTTGAGCAGGGGGTTGGGCTAGATACCTCCTGAGGTCCCTTCCAACCATGATATTCTATGATTCTATGACTTCTGCGGGGGGAGGCATGCTGGACAGCGCCAAGGATTGGGGAGACAACCAGGTGTGAGCCCAGGGTGCAGAGAGAGCTGGGGGAGGGTCTGTGTGTCTGTAACACTTCCCTGTCCACTCCCACAGATGGAGTCCAAGAGAGATAGGAAGGAGAGGACGAGAACCCCAGTACTAAAGAAAAATAAGGTGCATCCTAGCTGGACCTGGGGCTCTGTGGGGTTAATACCAGTGGAAGGGACAAGAGTCTCTTGTGCAGCGTGACTATGCTGGGTGCAGGAGCAGTGGGGTGCTTTCCAATTGTAGCTGTGACAACATCATGCAAAGGGGGTTCAGGGTAAGCCCTGGGGTGTGGGTGATGCGAGAAGGAGAGCCTAGCCATCACGGCAGATTGTGATGATAACTTTTGTTTTTCCCTCTTGTGTTGTGTTTGGCACCAAGGGGAAAGAAATGTGGGGGTGGAGAGGGAGGGGAAGAGGGGAAAGAGTCCAGCCCAGTGGTGAGATGGAAAACGAGTGAGAGCAGAAGCGTTGTTGATGCCAGGCAAGACAATCACCAACGAAATCATGCTGCCCGAGCATGGTGAGATTTTCCCAGGGCCCCCCGAGTTGCCCGAGGCCCCTGGGCATGGGCCCCCTGTGCGTTAAGCCGCCACTGCAATGGCTGCAGGGCTCAGGATACCGCTTCCCAGCATGCCTGGAATGCCGGGCGGAGACGGAACATGCGGGGAGCTACCACCAGAGCCAATCAGAAGTCAGCGCTCGGAGACAAAGGGGTCAGTTTATATTTGGTTGTTGGCTGTTGGTGGAGTGGAGCAGAGGGAGCCAAGCAGAAGTTAGCGCTCGGAGACAAAGGGGTCAGTTTACATTTGGTTATTGGCTGTTGGTGGAGTGGAGCAGAGGGAGCCAATCAGAAGCCAGCGCTCGGAGACAAAGGGGTCAGTTTATATTTGGTTGTTGGCTGTTGGGGGAGTGGAGCAGAGGGAGCCAATCAGAAGCCAGCGCTCGGAGACAAAGGGGTTGGTTTCCATTCGGTTGTTGGCTGTTGGTGGAGTGGAGCTGAGGGAGACGCGTCACAGCCTGGGAGGTGCCCATTGACACTCAGACCGAAGACCCGGTAAGAATCCCTTTTGCTTGTTTTCCTTGTGAATTTCAAGCCGGCCAAGGAGCACAGGGCAGCATCAGCCCCTAGAGAACTGATACTCAACTCCCATTCTGCTGCGCAGGGGCTGGGAGGGAGCTGGTTGGGGCGGGGCGGGCCCCTTGTCAATGCTGTGATTGTTGATGGGTTACTAGTCTAGTTGCTCCTGTTCTTTCCTTAACCCCAGGCCTTTCTTCCCTCTGCCCAATAAGCTCCCTCACTTGTTGTGTTGTTACTGGGAGATTGTGATAGATTTGTACCCTTGTGCCTGGATGACAATCCTAGTCTGTTATTGGGCACCAAACACTTCCCCAGGGCACAGCAGCCCTTGTGACTCAGGCACTAGGAGGGGCCCCCTGGGGTGGAGTCAGCAGGGGCCAAGAGAGTCCTGCACTTCGGACGGAAGAATCCCATGCACCGTTACAGGCTGGGAACCGCCTGGCTAAGCAGCAGTTCTGCAAAAAAGGACCTGGGGATTACAGTGGACAAGAAACTAGATATGAGTCAGCAGTGTGCTCTTGTTGCCAAGAAGGCTAATGGCATTTTGGGCTGTATAAGTAGACGCATTGCCAGCAGATCAAGGGACGTGATCATTCCCCTCTATTCGACATTGGTGAGGCCTCATGTGGAGTACTGTGTTCAGTTTTGGGCCCCACACTACAAGAAGGATGTGGAGAAATTGGAAAGAGTCCAGCGGAGGGCAACAAAAATGATTAGGGGGCTGGAGCACATGACTTATGAGGAGAGGCTGAGGGAACTGGGATCGTTTAGTCTGCAGAAGAGAAAAGTGAGGGGGGATTTGATAGCAGCTTTCAATTACCTGAAGGGGGGTTCCAAAGAGGATGGAGCTCAGCTGTTCTCAGTGGTGGCAGATGACAGAACAAGGAGCAATGGTCTCAAGTTGCAGTGGGGGAGGTCTAGGTTGGATGTTAGGAAACACTATTTCACTAGGAGGATGGTGAAGCACTGGAATGGGTTCCCTAGGTGGAATCTCCATCCTCAGAGGTTTTTAGGGCCCGGCTTGACAAAGCCCTGGCCGGGATGATTAAGTTGGGGTTGGTCCTGCTTTGAGCAGGGGGTTGGACTAGATACCTCCTGAGGTCCCTTCCAACCCTGAGATTCTATGATTCTAAGGACCCAGGTTCCATCCCCCCTGAGGCAAGACAGGCCCATTGCTGAGAGGCTTTGTTGCCCCAGACTCACGGCTGCTCCCTGCTCAGTTCCAGGATGGACGTGCTGAGAAGGTATCTCAGGAGGAAGGTGGCCCCGGAGCCAGAGGGGAGCAGCTGCCAGCGTCCCCAGACAGAGAGCTGCCCCTCCATCCGCATGGCATGTGAAGCAGGCCCCGGCCACCCCAGGAGATGGTCCTGCTCGGCCTTGCTCACTGGGAGGAAACCAGCCCCCAGGGCTGGTGCTGAGCAGAGAGAGACAACATCCAGGCCGAGATGGAGGTGGCCTAAGTTCAATCTGGGCAGGCAGGACTCAGCCCATGGCAGGAGCCAGGCAACGCAGCTCTGGGTTTGCTTCTGCTGGAAGGCCTGCCCTCATCCCAGCTGCGTGGGCCAGCAGGAAGCATTCCCAGGGCAGGAGCTGGGGGATCGCTGCCTCAGCTGCTTAACTGTTGCCGGAGAGGAGAGCAGCTACTCTCTGGAGGTTCTCTGCAACACGGAGGCTGAGTGGTCCTCCACTGCAGGTGAGGAGACCCCCTGGGCATGGGGAGGAGCAAGGGCCATTAACACCCAGTCGCTCTGTCCCAGTCATTGTGGGGATCCCAGCCCAGGGGTCTGGCCAGAGCCACGTGAGCTCAATGACATCAGCGGGAGTTGCAGAGCCACCCCCTGCAATGGGGCATGGGGGGAGCTTCTGGGAAGTGGGTCCCTGATGATTTGGAGCAACTCCCAGGGAGGATGGGACAGTGAAGGGCCCACTCTGCCATGGGGCCACAGGGCTGAGGGTCTATGGGAGGGGCAGTGTGGGGAACTCTCTGCCATGGGGCTCTGGGACTGAGGGGCAGTGTGGGGATCTCTCTGCCATGGGGCCCTGGGACTGAGGGGTCTGTGGGAGGGGCAGTGTGGGGATCTCTCTGCCATGGGGCCATAGGGCTGAGGGTCTGTGGGAGGGGCAGTGTGGGGAACTCTCTGCCATGGGGCTCTGGGGCTGAGGGGTCTGTGGGAGGGGCAGTGTGGGGAACTCTCTGCCATGGGGCCCTGGGGCTGAGGGGCAGTGTGGGGATCTCTCTGCCATGGGGCCCTGGGACTGAGGGGTCTGTGGGATGGGCAGTGAGGGGATCTCTCTGCCATCGGGCTCTGGGACTCAGGGGTCTGTGGAAGGGGCAGTGTGGGGATCTCTCTGCCATGGGAGCATAGGGCTGAGGGTATCTGGGAGGGTCAGTGTGGGAATCTCTATGCCATGGGGCTCTGGGACTGAGGAGTCTGTGGGATGGGGAGTGAGGGGATCTCTCTGCCATCGGGCTCTGGGACTCAGGGGTCTGTGGGAGGGGCAGTGTGGGGATATCTCTGCCATGGGTCCCTGGAGTGGGGGGTCTGTGAGGGGCAGTGTGGGGATCTCTCTGCCATGGGGCCCTGGGGCTAGGGTCTGTGGGAGGGGCAGTGTGGGGATCTCTCTGCCATGGGGCACTGGGGCTGAGGGGTCTGTGGGAGGGGCACTGTGGGGATCTCTCTGCCATGGGGCACTGGGGCTGAGGGGTATCTGGGAGGGTCAGTGTGGGGATCGCTCTGCCATGGGGGCATAGGGCTGATGGGTCTGTGGGAGGGTCAGTGTGGGGATTTCTCTGCCATGGGGCCCTGGGGCTGAGGGGTCTGTGGGAGGGGCAGTGTGGGGATCTCTCTGCCATGGGGCCATAGGGCTGAGGGTATCTGGGAGGGTCAGTGTGGGGATCTCTCTGCCATGGGACTCTGGGGCTGAGGGGTCTGTGGGAGGGGCAGTGTGGGGATCTCTCTGCCATGGGGCCCTGGGGCTGAGGGGTCTGTGGGAGGGGCAGTGTGGGGATCTCTCTGCCATGGGTCCCTGTAGTGGGGGGTCTGTGAGGGGCAGTGTGGGGATCTCTCTGCCATGGGGCCCTGGGGCTAGGGTCTGTGGGAGGGGCAGTGTGGGGATCTCTCTGCCATCGGGCCTTGGGGCTGAGGGGTCTGTGGGAGGGGCACTGTGGGGATCTCTCTTCCCTGGGGCACTGGGGCTGAGTGGTCTGTGGGAGGGGCAGTGTGTGGATCTCTCTGCCATGGGGCTCTGGGACTGAGGGGTCTGTGGGAGGGGCAGTGTGGGAATCTCTCTGCCATGGGTTCCAGGGGCTGAGGGGTCTGTGGGAGGGGCAGTGTGGGGATCTCTCTGCCATGGGGCCCTGGTGCTCAGGAGTCTGTTGGAGTGGCAGTGTGGGGATCTCTCTGCCATGGGTCCCTGTAGTGGGGGGGTCTGTGATGGGCAGTGTGGGGATCTCTCTGCCATCGGGCTCTGGGACTCAGGGGTCTGTGGTAGGGACAGTGTGAGGATCTCTCTGCCATGGGGGCATAGGGCTGATGGGTCTGTGGGATGGGCAGTGTGGGGATCTCTCTGCCATTGGGCACTGGGGCTGAGGGGTCTGTGGGATGGGCAGTGTGGGGATCTCTCTGCCATGGGGGCATGGGGCTGAGGGGTCTGTGGGATGGGCAGTGTGGGGATCTCTCTGCCATGGGGGCATAGGGCTGATGGGTCTGTGGGATGGGCAGTGTGGGGATCTCTCTGCCATGGGTCATTGGGGCTGAGGGGTCTGTGGACGGGGCAGTGTGGGGATCTCTCTGCAATGGGTCCTGGGGCTGAGGGGTGTGTGAGAGGGACACTGTGGGGATCTCTCTGCCTTTCGATGCTTACATGGGAGGGAGAAACATTAAATCTGCTCTCCCCATCCCTTCTCACCCCTGTCCTTCTCTTCCCCCCTCCCCAGCAAGAGTCACCCTCTGCCCTTGTCTCTCTGATGCAGAGACCCCCACAGACCAGTCAGAGAAGGACTTTGCCCCTGAGGAAAAGACAGAGGAGGATGAAGACCCTGACACAGAAAGAGAGGAAGAGGAGGAAGATCTAAAGACAGAGGAGGAGGAGAAGCAGGAAGAGCAAGTCCTGATTAGTGAAAAAGAGGAGGAGGTGGAGGAGCTAGTGATGAAAGAGGAGGAGAACATTACCACTGAGGAGGAGGAAGACCTGGACACAGAGGAGAAGGGGGAGGAGGAAATATCTATAGAAGAGAACAAGGAGGAGGATGAGAACCTGTTTGCAGAAAAGGAAGAAGAGGAGGAGGAGGAAGAGGAAGAGGAGAATGTGTCTGCAGAAAAGGAAGAAGAGGAGGAGGAGGGGGGGATGTGTCTGAAGAGAAGGAAGAGGAGAATCTGACTACAGAAGAGGAAAAGGAGGAGGAGAACTTGTTTGCAGAAGAGGAAGAAGAGGAGGAGGAGGAGGAAGAGAACGTGTCTGCAGCAGAGGAAAGGAGGAGGAGGAGAATGTGTCTGCAGCAGAGGAAAGGGGGAGGAGGAGAATGTGTCTGCAGCAGAGGAGAGGAGGAGGAAGAGAACTTGTCAGCAGAAGAGGAGGAGGAGGACCTCTGCACAGAAGAGGAAGAGGACTTGATCACTGAGAAGGAGGAGGAAGAAGAAGGTAAAGGAAGAGGAAGAAAGGAACACCTGATCATGGAGCAAAAGGAAGAAGAGAAGGACCTGGCCATGGAGCAGGAAGAGGAGCACCTGCCTGTGGAGGAAGAGGAAGAGGACCTGGCCACAGGAGTGGAGCACCTGGCCATGGAGCAGGAGGAAGAGGAGGAGGACCTGGCTCCAGAGGAGAAAGAGGAAGACCTGGCCATGGAGAAGGACCAGGCCACAGA
Organism: Mauremys mutica; assembly: GCF_020497125.1. Classification (NCBI taxonomy): domain Eukaryota; kingdom Metazoa; phylum Chordata; order Testudines; family Geoemydidae; genus Mauremys; species Mauremys mutica. Next base: position 33,668,983 of record NC_059087.1, on the reverse strand, counting down.
GGAGGACAAGGAGGATCTGGGTCAGGAGGAGGAGAAGGGAGAGGACCTGGCAATGGAGGAGGACGAGGATGTGGCCATGCAGGGGGAAGAAGAAGAGGCGGAAGAAGAGGTAGAGGACCTGACTATAGACTAGGAGGACCCAGGAATGGAGGAGGATGAGGATCTGCCGATGCAGGGGGAAGAAGAAGAGAAGGAGGTGGACCTGGCAATGGAAGAGTAGGAGCAAGAGGACCTGGCCAGAGAGGAAGATGAGAAGGAGGAGAACCTGGCCACGGAGAAGGAGCAGGAGGAAGAGGACCTGACCAGAGAAGAGGACGAGGAGGAAAAGGAGGAGGAGAACCTGGCCACAGAGGAGAGGGAGGATCTGGCCAGAGAGGAGGAAGTGGAGGAGGGGGAGGACCTGGCCATGGGAATGGAGCACGTGGTCATGGAGAAGAAAGCAGAAGAGGACGACTTGGATGAGGAGGAGGATAAGGAGGGCAAAGCCAAGTCCTCCTCCACCTCCATGGCCAATTCCTCCTTGCCCAGATGCATAATCCATTCCCATTGCCAGACTCTTGCCCGCGGTGACAATGAAGGAGCAGGAGAACTTCTGGGCTGCACAGTCGGGTGTCACGGGGACGTCTGTGGGAGCCATTGACAGTGTGTTCTGTGTGGGCCATTTTCCTTCTCTGACCCAGGGGTTCTCTGCTCCCAGAATCTCAGCCAGGGAGGCCACCCTGCAGAATATGGCCCCGCAGTTTGGTGATGGGCTGCAGGAGTCACCACGTAGCTGTGCAGCAGCCATAGCACCTGCATTGACCAGGGACCAAAACCTGCAGCCCTCACAGCCCAGGCTGCCCCCACGGATGGCAATGGGAGTGTAGCCTGGGCAACTAGCTGCTGGGCCAGGGCATATAGAGAGGACTCAGAGATGCAGCAAACCAGTGGGCAGAGAAGTGAAGGAAGTAAGGGAAAGAGGAGAGCGAGGAGATCGGGGGAGCTGCTGCAGTCAAGGGACCCCAGCCAGAAGAGAGAAGCTGGGTGGGTTAGACACACAAAGTCCTGCATCTTGGCAGGGGTTAGACTAGATGAACCTTGCCAGAGGCGGCGAGTTATATGGGCCTGTGGTGCCCGGGCTCCAGCAAATTCAGGGCCTCGAGGGGCCCGGCTCCACCAATGTTCAGGGCAGGGTTTCTCCCCCAGCCCGACCTGCCACTCCCACGTGCCACCCCCAGAGCATCCCCCGGCCCTGCCTGCCACCCCCACGTGCCTCCCCCGGCCCTGCCTGCCACCCCCACGTGCCTCCCCCAAGCGTCTCTGCCTGCCCCCTGCATCTCCACACTGTGCTCCCTCACTGGCCGCTGCCACTGCAGGCTACAGGGGAGCGGCGCTGGGGGCAGGCTGAGGCGGCTGCTGCGCCTGTGGAAGTAGGAGGCGCATGGCAGCCTCCCCGCCCCCACCAGGTGACTCCAAGTCGAATCTGAGGGGAGGGGCTTATCCCGGTTGGACCTCCTGAGCAGCAGCCTGGTGGGGCCTGGGTGAGTGTCTTGTCCCTGGGGGGAATCCTCCCCTCTGGCCCCCCACCCCAGCCCCAGGGCAGCCTTCCTGCTGCACCCCAAACTCCTCATCCCTGGCCCAGACCCACACCCTGCACCCCCTCCTGCACCCCAACGCCCTGTCCCAGCCCAGAGCCTGCACCCAACACTCAAACCCCCTCTCACACCCAGCCCCCCAAACCCCCTCCTGCACCCCAAACCCCTGTCCCATCCCAGACTCTGCACCCAGCCCCCAAGCCCCCTCCTGCACCCCAACCCCCTGTCCCAGCCCAGACCCTGCACCTAGCACCCAAACCCCCTCCTAGAGCTTGTGCCCCCTTCTGCACCCAACCCCCAACCCCCTGTCCCAGCCCAGACCCTGCACCCAGCACCCAAACTCCCTCGTTTGTACCCTTTTCTGCTCCCAAACCCCAACCCCCTGTCCCAGCCCAGACCCTGCACCTAGCACCCAAACCCCCTCCTGCACCCCAACCGCCTGTCCCAGCCCAGACCCTGCACCCAGAACCCAAACTCCCTCCTAGAGCTTGTACCCCCTTCTGCACCCAAACCCCAACCCCCTGTCCCAGCCCAGACCCTGCACCCAGAACCCAAACTCCCTCCCAGAGCCTACACCCCAAACCCCCTTCTTCACCCAAACACCCTCCCTGGACCTTGCAGTGCCTTCTAACCTGATGGGTCTATAATTCTTTGATTCTAGCATCTGTCACCTAAAAAGAAGGGCTGGCGTGTCTGGATTTCCTCCGCATCCTCTGCAGTGAAGACAGAAGCAAGGAACTTTTTTAGCTTCGCCGCAGTGGCCTGGTCTTCCTGGAGTGCTCCTTTAGCACCGATTGCCTAGTGGCTTTGCTGACCGTTTGGCAGACTTCCTGCATCCCATGTACCCCCTCCGCAAGCAAAAACAAGGAGCGCCGCCCCCCCTCCGAGCGTCACACCGCCCAAGGCCCCGCCCCCGAGCATCACCCAAGCCCCGCCCCCCGAGCGGCGCCCCGCACAGTCCCCACCCTGAGCATTGCCCCGCCCAAGTCCCCGCCCCTCGAGCATCATGCTGCCCAAGACCCCGCCCCCTAGCGTCACCCAAGCCCCGCCCCCTGAGCGGCACCCCGCCCAGTCCCCACCCTGAGCATTGCCCCGCCCAAGTCCCCGCCCCTCGAGCATCATGCTGCCCAAGGCCCCGCCCCCTAGCGTCACCCAAGCCCCGCCCCCCGAGCATTGCCCCGCCCAGTCCCCACCCCGAGCATTGCCCCGCCCACGTCCCCGCCCCCGAGCGTCATGCCGCCCAAGGCCCCGCCCCCGAGCGTCACCCAAGCCCCGCCCCCCAAGCGGCGCCCCACCCAGTCCCCACCCTGAGCGGCGCCCCACCCACATCCCCGCCCCCCGAGCGGCACGTCGCCCAAGTCCCCACCCCAGCCGAGCACCGCCCAAGTCCCAGCCCCCCCCAACACGGCACCACACCTCCTAAGACCCGCCTCCCCCCAGCGCCGCCTGGCCAAACAAAAAAAAATAAAAACAAACCCCGAGTGCCGCCCCCTCCCAAGGTGCCGCCCCAAGCATGTGCTTGGTAGGCTGGTGCCTGGAGCCGGCCCTGATCCCATGTACTTAACAACCCTTTGCTGTTAGTTGTTGTGCCTTGGCTAGTTGCTCTTCACGTTCATTTTTGGCCTCTGCCCTATACTTTTCATTTGACTTGCCAGAGTTTACGCTTCTTTGTCTTTTCCTCACTAGGATTTGACTTGCCAATTGTGAAAGGTGCCTTTTTAATGATCTTAGAAAGGCTCTAGCGGCTGCACCAGCGCGAGCCTCTCCTAAACAAGGCCTGCCATTTTACTTGCACCTGGCAACTACTCCAGCAAGCACTGGAGCTGTTTTGCTGCAAAAACAAATTGGCCAGGTGAGACCGATGGCCTATGGTTCCAAAACTCTCAGTGAGGTGGAGGCGAGGTTTTCAGCTTGCGAACGTGAGGTATTCGCCCTGGTATGGTCCCTAACACATTGGGAATATTTAAGTGGCACAGCTCTCATTGTGGTGAGGACATGCCATACTCCAGTAAAATATGTCATCTCTGGAAGAATTAATGAGGGAAGGGTATCCTCTCCCCGGCTGGCGGGATGGACTCTAAGTCTGGTCAATCGGGATATTCGTACTGAGAAGATCCCCCCCCATACGAGAATCCTTCCCTATGCTCCGATTACCGCAGGAGATGAGCACGAATGTCCGTTGCCAGATCCTGATTTAGACTTACTATCTCCATTCTTCTTAGCAACATCCTGGGAAGAAGTACAAGGAAAAGGGTTAACACTCTGGGCAGTTGATGGGAGTGCTTGTCACCACGAAGGGCATCCTGTTGCAGGGTTTGCTGCAATCCAGGAGGGGACACAGCAAGTGGTGCAGGGTACGGTGAGGCCGCCGTCAGCACAAGCTGCACAATGAATTGCGGTCCTGGCAGTATCGTCTGGGGTAGCACCTGAGGAAAACATCTGTCTGTGTTCTGCTTCTAGTTGGGTGGTTCAAGCCCTTCCCATCTGGAAGAAAAGAGTTCAAAGTAAAAGCCCATACGAAGGGGGTCGGTTCTGGCCACGCTTGACAATCAGGCCAATCAGCTAGCAAAACAAGCTGCTAGGTTAGGATCAGCATATACATGGGATAAGACCCAATTTCAGCTGCTGTAGTTAAGATGCCGTCTCCAGATGTGTCAGCAGGCCATGGCATCTTGACCCTGCAAAAACAGGATAATGATCTCCAAGCCCTTTTAACAGCAGGGAAACATCAAGGATATGTAAGGACAAAAACGGATTGATTATAGCAACATCACCAAACTGTGAATTACCTGTACTGGTTATGCCAATAACTCCACAAAAAGAACTAATAACTGTAGCTCATGGCCAGGGACACTATGCTGCGTCCAAAACTTTGGAACGGGTGTCTAAGTGGCGTGGTTGCCTAACATAAAGGAGGAAATACTGGAACAAACCTTTTCTCGATTTGGTATCCCATCAGAAATAGATTCAGACAGAGGACCACACTTTGTGGGTGAAGTCACAAAAGCGCTGTGTGCGGCCTTAAACATCAAACAGCGGTTGCACATAGCTGCTCACCCGCAAAGTCTGTTATCGTCGAGAGGCTAATAGAGCCATGAAAACTGCTCTTAGAAAAGTAATAGATGTGCAAGGAAGGGATTGGGATAGCAAACTCCCATATATCCTAGCGGCCATGCGATCTACTAGAACTGTGTGAGGGTTTTCACCGCACGAGATGCTAACTGGGAGAATTATGCACACCCCTGAACTTTAGTGGGTGGGAGGAGTTCCACCGGATGAGTACCTTCCCAGGGTGCAAATAGACTTATACATGTCACAGTTGCTAGACACCATCAGCAGTCTTCAACATCGAGTAGCTCCTCAACTAAAAGCTAATAACCAAGTCATTAGTGCTTGGTTAGGCCACATTAATGATGTAGGATGGGTGGTTGGTACAAAGGTAATGTTTAGGTATTATATAGAAAAAGGCCATGTCCTTAGTCCTCGTTGGGTGGGTCCAGTTATCATAACAAACGGAGCAAGTGCCTCTGTATATCAGGTTCAAATACCAGCAAAGAAGGGGATCAAATTAAAGTGATTCCATAGCAGCCAGGTAAAGGAATGGAAAGGAAATCAACCCATTTAACTGTGCCAATCATATTTTCTCTTCCATTCCTAGATCGACATGACCGCCATCATCCTATTCTCTATGTATATAGGTTGCACTGTATTTGTTAAGGTTTGGTTAATTGATTTGGTTGAAGGTGACCATCTGTTCTGTATAACAGGGAGTCATTATGCCACAGAGGATCCCATGGCCACCCTGGATCCTTTGGAACAAAATGACCCCATTTCTGTTTTAATGATCAAGGAAGAACCGTGCTGTGTGCTCAAGTGGGTCAAAGAAAGATCGAACAAGGCAGGTATATTTCAAGCAGTAATTTCAGAAATGTGCCTTAACTATCAGGCTGCACCTGTGGGATGCAGAGAAAAAACAGAAATGGCATGTAAGTGGGATATAGTAAAACCTCTTTTGGGAATTGTACCAAACTTAGGGTGCCCAACAGTTCTCAGATTTGCGGTTGCATTAAATTGGAAGTACCTGAGCATGTACCATGGGGTGGGTTTCTGGAAATATATCAGCTCCTTGGGTTCATGAAAGACCTAGTGCCATGTTCAGAATTAGTACTCCAGCACAGTCCTTCCTTCTCGGCTCTCAATGTACTGTTGTATCCACACCTTCTTGCGATAGTTCGTCTATGCAGGGAAATGGATGTAAAGCAGGAAGAGTCTTTTCATTGTAAAACTTTCTACTGCAGTAAGATCAAGGTTAAATTTTCCCGTAAATAGTTAGACTTGTATAGGGAGGTTTAAAATGAATGTTACAACGGCAGACTCTGGTAAATGGTCTATGGTAGGTCCGTATGGAATAAGAGTATACCAATTTGTTTTGGTTCTTCCTTCTCCTATTCCTAGTTTAACTGGTCCCGTGGTAATTAGGGAAGAAGCAAATCAAACAGTTATTACACATCCCCAGTCTGCGATAAGGAATGTTTTAATCAGCACTACCCCCTCTGTAATACTATGGTTGTATTTGGGTTCAATGCAAATTTTTCGCCATGTGACAATTTATTCATCGGGTGGGTCATAATTTGGCAAAGCCACAGGTGTCGGCAGTTACATCTTTTTAAAACAGGTGTAACACCGACAAGAGGGGGAAATGTTAATTTCAGTATACATGTTTGCCGAATTATTCTGTATAAAAGTTAAAATAAGTTCTGTAAATCAAAAGGCCATTTTGTTTTGGTAAAAGGACAAGGCGACCTCCATTGGGGGTCAGGTTCTTGTTCCTCAGTACCTAGAAAAGGCGGGAAAGTGGGAAGAGCAGGAATCTGACCTTGCCCAGCAACAGCTCCCTACAGAGACCAATGAGGGGAGGGGCCAGGGGCACTGGCTCTTGAGCTTTTGAGCTGTCAGAGGTGCAGGTGGCTGCTCTCTCTCCTGGTGCGGTACAATCTTGCCACTGGCTATGGGCCTGCAATAGCTACTTACTAATTAAGTTGGGGTTGTTTGTTTGTTGTTTTGGGAAAGCAAACTTGCATACACTGACCTGGTCCGATTAGTTAGATCAATCGTGCACTCAGGACGACGCAAAGCGGGTTAGGGTGGGAGTTAAGATAGGGATACGTACCTGTCTGTTTCATCTGTTGTCCACGGTCAGTGTTCACTACTGGCTTCTCTTTTCTGGATCCTGCACCCCTTTATCGCTGATGTCTGTAAAGATAGAACATCTTGTATTATAAGTGCCTGTGTGTTATTCCGAATCTCCAGAATCATTAATCCATTCCCCTTTCCATTCCTTCCTCTCCCCTTAGCAAATAAAGTGTTGTTGTTTTATTTTATAGCTTTGTGTGTGTGGAGTTCATTAAAGTCAGCTCTGATAGATGGCCTTAAAAGGGGGACTCAGCGGGAGATAAACTGTAAGGCTCCCCGAGATCTTCTGATCAGATCGGCCTAGAGAGATAAAAATCCTTACGCTTGTTGAACCTCATCAGATCTCTTTTGGCCCAGTCCTTCTTGAGAGTGGGAAGGGGCTGGGACAGCAGCTTAAAGCCACATCTCCCCAGGGCAGCACAGCACAGCGTGCAGCGCAGGGGGCACATTTCAGTTAGTTTCACTTTGTGCAACTTAACCCTGAGGTTCTCAGCCCTGTGAATGAGACTGTGGAATTACCCAGCCCGTGGGAAAGACTGTGAGTGTAAAATATTCCCCAGGGTTGTTCCATCCCTGGGGGACCATCTGCCTCTGGAGGCTGGGGATGGAATCAGGACCTTTCACTGCCAGGCTTCTGCTTATGACCAGGACTACGTCAGCCGTGATCAAGTCTAAACAGTGACTTCCAATGAGCCTTAGCCCACCGACTGTTGTTAACGGGCAAGGCGGAAAGGCCTCAATTTACAACAATGGCCTAATTTTGGGTACCTCAGTTTCTCCCTTTGAACTACAGGACTGCAGGGAACTTGTTCCAACTGCAGCCACAGCTGCATGTGGAGTCCTTGGGCACTGCAGGTGTCCAGCCCCTACGCATGTAAAGGCAGGATCCCATATTTGGATCTGACATCAAGAGACATTCTTGAAATCTGGCCCCAGCCCACCACTGTGCTCTGCCTCCCATGCGGCCCAGGGTGGGCCAAAGGGGCTGTAGGGAAGGGGTAAAGCCCTCCCCCACCCTGGGAAATTCCTCCCACACAGGTGCCACTTGTGCCTCCCCCCAGCAGCTGTAGGCACAAGGAGTGCTCGGGGAGGGGGGAGCATGGACAGGCTGGAGGGGGAGGGGGTGGAGCAGGGATAGAGGGGTGTGACCAGGGTGAAGCTGCACCTCAGTTTTATACAGGGCCGCCGAGAGGGGGGGGCAAGAGGGGCAATTTGCCCCAGGCCCCGGGCCCCGCAGGGGCCCCTACGAGAGTTTTTCGGGGCCCCTGGAGCAGGGTCCTTCACTCGCTCCGGGAGCCCCGGAAAACTCTTGCGGGGCCGGGCCCTTGGAGCTTCTTCTGCTCCCGGTCTTCGGCGGCGGGGAATCCTTCCGCTCTGGGGTGGAAGGACCCTCTGCTGGCGAATTACTGCCGAAGCGGGACCCGCCGCCGACGTGCAGCCCGGTCTTCGGCGGTAATTCGGCATCAGGGGGTCCCCGCCACGGGTCTCCGGGGCACTTCGGTGGCGGGTCATGAAACGGAAGGGCCCCCCGCCACCAAATTACCGCCGAAGTGGGGGCCCCTGCCGCCGAAGACCCCAGGCCCCCGGAATCCTCTGGGCGGCCCTGGTTTTATACCCTGGCAAAGCCACTAACACCATTAAAATGAGTGCAGCACACTACTCAGCTGAGCTGCAACCTCTATATTAACCATGTAGTTAAAGTGCTGCAGCGTCGTACTCAGGGAACTAGCAGCATCTGCAGCAGCATCTCTGCTCAGCCCAGCTTCCCCAGCACAGCTGAATTCCCTCCTTCTCCCAGACGGCTGCTTTCCCGACTCCTGCCCCAGTCCCCTCGGGCTGCTCCCAGATCCCCTCCTGCAGTGGAATGGACACGTGGCCTGAGAGCCCTGGACACTGGATTTCTCTGTTCACCCCACACCATGGACCCTGCAGGAGCGCTAGTGCAAGCTCCCCTCACCCGCTGCCCTTGATCACTGGTTTGCAGCCCCCAGCTGGGGGAAAGCTCATTCTCCATGGACCAATGAGTCCCTGGTCTCTCTGCTGGGACTCACAGACAGGGAGAAAATCGGTGCAGGCCTTGCTGGGTGTGGTTACGGGTGACGGGGTCACCTACCCCACTAGGGCCCAGGCCGAGATCCCAGCACATTCCACGCTAGCCCCTGACCTGCCATCAGATGGACTTTCAGCTTCTGTCCCTGTGGTGGGGGGAGGCATTGGGTCATTGCCCTGGGGGAGCTGCTGGGCGAGGGAGGCGATTTACCTGCTCACAGACCCAATGGGCTAGTTTTACTTTGGTTATTATAGTTGAAAAGTCATGGAAGATGGGAGAGATTCCAGCAGACTGGAAAAGGGCAAATGTAGTTCCCATATATGAAAAAGGAAATAAGGACAAGCCAGGCAGTTACAGACCAGTCAGCTTAACTTCTGCACCAGGGAAGATAATGCAGCAAACAATTCAGGAATCCATCTGAAAACATCTAGAAGATAATAGGGAGAGAAGCAATAGCCAGCTTGGATTTATCAAGGACAAGTTGTGTCAAACCAGCCCCCGATAGCTTTCTTTGACTGGGTAACAAACCTTGCGGATGGGGGGAAGCGGCAGATATGGTTTATCTAGACTTTAGGAAGGCTTTCAATGCAGTCTCACATGACCTTCTCCTTAACAAACTAGGGAAATACAACCTAGATGGAACTACTCTAAGGTGGGTGCATAACTGGTTGGGAAACTGTTCCCAGAGAGTAGTTATCAGTGGTTCACAGTCAGGCCGGAAGGGCATAAGGAGTGGGGTCCCACCATGCTCAGCTCTGGGTCCAGTTCTGTTCAATATCTTCATTCATGATTTAGATCCTGGCATAGAGAGTACAGTTACATAGTTTCAGAGCAGCAGCCGTGTTAGTCTGTATCCACAAAAAGAACAGGAGTACTTGTGGAACCTTAGAGACTAACAAATTTATTTGAGCATTAAGCCACTGAGCCATCCCACCCCCACTCCAGGGGCAGCCATGTGCTGGGGAATGACGCAGGGCAACAATTTCCCACCTACACAAGGACAAATCGCTGCAGATAACACGGGTGGAAAATGCCCCTCACGAGAGAAGATTTTAAACTGACGTTTGAGACTCATGGGGAGAACGGGGGAAATCGGGGGAGACGGGAGAGCTGATCATTGGAGGGGAAAGGGGGGAAATCGCCCCAGATTTTATAGCCCCGTGTGAGACACTGAGCGAGAAAAGGGGCAGAACTAGAGAGAATTTGTATTGGGGGCGAGAGCCAAGTGGCACAAACAGGGACAGGATCCAATTAACCCCCCTCCCCCCTACCCCCGCCCACCACTTCTCCCCCCACTTGGGAATTTCCTGGCTGCACAGAGACAGTTCAACCCCCCCTCCCCCCCGCGTCCCACTGACCTTCCCCCCCCTCCAACTCCAGCTTCTCCCCTCCCTGCCTGACACCCCCCATCTCCCCCCACACCACAGGGGATCCCCCCCCCCGCCAGGCCCCAGTCTCTGCCCCCCAAATCCCAGCGATGCCGGGGGCAGCTCCTGCTGCAGCTCCACTGGGGCTGAGGCAGCTCTGAGGCTTCTCCCGGGTTCCCCGGGGCAGAGTCACTTTCCTGCCCAGCCCCAGTGCCCCCCCCCGGGGTCTCTCACTCCCCGGGGGCTCCGTGGGAGGCTGGACACCAGGGATGCAGGACGGCAGGAATGGGGGTGACAGGCCTCCTGTTCCTCAGTCTCACGGCGGGACCCAGGGGGTTCGTCGCTCTCCGGCTCGGGAGCACTGGGAAGACCCGACCGTGGAGGGGCCGTCGCTGGGGGGGGGACGGCCCCGCGCAGGCGCTGAGCACGTCCTTATATCACTTCTGTGGCGGGAAAAGGGCTGAGGAGATGGAACGCTGAGGGCTGGTTTTGGCGGGAAAAACCGGTTTGGACTGGTTTGAGCCTGTCCCCTGATGGTAAACAAGTCCCCTCTCAGAGATGGAGTCCAGGGGTCAATAGTTCATATGCTCCAGATTGGATCTTATTTTAAAGCCAGTGATTTACTTCGTAGACATCTTATTAACCAACTAATGGAACCTATTCAACAGTTCATACTTCTCACACCTAACAATGAGATAAAAAAAAGAACACAGACAAGCCTTGTCAGTAACAGCTAATGTCCCAACTGGGACGCACGTGAGCTTGTTGCAGAGCTGCTGCTCAGGGATGGGAACCTCCTGGCACCCCAGCCTCCAAAATCACTCAGGCTGCACTTTCTGCACGACTAGGTGCTGGCTGAGGGGGGCGTGGGAATTGGTGGCCTCTGCTGCAGGTGATGGGAATCGCAGGTATTTAAAGCCATGGCCTAGAGGAGGGAAGTGCCTAACTCCAGAGTCTGCAGCTGCCTAGGGCCAGGGCTGAGGATTTAGAGCCCCTAGTGCTGCCGTTGCAAGGTTCAAGCACGCTCAGCCCTGGCATTGCCACCCCTCCTGCGGCTAGTAGCTGCAGCTGGCTAAGGCTGGCCTCTGGGAACTGGCCCCATGGCTGTAGCCAGAGAAGCTGCAGGTGGCTCTGTGACTACTGGGGCCATTAAGCTAGAGCAGCTAAAGACACTGGAGTTCACCTCAAGGAACAGAGGGCACCAGTAGGACAGGAATGTCAAGGGGAGCAGGGAAGGAGGGAGCAGGTCAGGCTGGCAGAGGGAGCTTCCAGCTGGGTGGGAGCATTTCCAAAGTGGAAAGGAAACAAGTATGGGGAGAGGTGGTGGTGACCAGGTAGCAGACCAGCATGTAGATGGGAGCAGAGGGAGAGAGGCTGGTGGCTTCAGATTCCCAAGGGCTCAGTCCTGACTTTGGGGAGATGGTGTTTGCAGGTGGCTGGTTCACATGGCAGGATGGGGGCTGGGGGGGGGGATCTGTCAGAACTGATCAGGTATCTGCTGGCTTTAGAACTCTGAGCTGAGACTAGGACCACCTGCCGTGACTGGTGACATGGGGGGTACTGGAGACATGGCTAGAGAAGGTCTGAATGAGGAAGGAGATAAATCTGTGGGGAGTTTCCTTGATCACTATGAAAGTTCTGCTCACTGTGGACACTGGTAAACCCACATGGGTGTACAGCTCAATAAGAAAACCCGGGGGCTGAGGGAGCTGTGTATGGCAAGGCGTACAGTCATGTAGGGGTGTGTGATCAAAATGAAAAATGTCTCTGAGGTTCAGTACCGGGTATCCTATGGCACCAATGGCACTGCCCCACCAGGCCCACACTCGGAGCCCACAGTGACTACATAGGGGCCTACAAATATGTTTGGTGCCGGGACCCACAAAAGGCTAATCCGGTCCTGACTGCCTGAGCACTATTTCAGCCTCACATTTTTGGGTGGACCTCCTACAGTGGGAGCTGCAGAGCCCTCCCCCGCAACACCCCCCCCCTCCCTCCTGGTGTTGGGAGGGGAACAGGAGAAAGAACAAAATAAGCAAGAGAAGAAGAGAAAGGAGGGAGGAAGGGATGGAGGAAAATGTGAAACAAAAAGGACAAACCCTAATGTCCCCAGTGATTCTAAGGGACAAAATCCCAGGTGCGCAATAAAATTCTGCCTCTTTAAGCTCGTGTTTTCCATGCCTAGAATTCAACTCTCACCAGATGGATCAGACTGAACAGGTTTCAAACCTCCAGGAGGCTCTTACCTTCTAAACAGGGACGGCTGTTTTCTAGTAAAATCACTAAAAGGGAAGGAGAAAACTCGAAAGAGGTTCCTCCTGGCGCTCACGTCCATGAACCCGAATACTCTCTCAGTCCTCAGAGAGAGACCTGGAGAAGGAGAAGGAGACCTGGAGAAGGAGACTTGCTCCAGTAAAGCCACAGGGGTCTCTGAGGTTTCCCTGGCCCCTCGCCCCTGTCCTGCCTGGCTGATGTCAGCATCTCTCTGTGAGGTCACCACCTCCCTACCACCTTGGACCAATAGGCTGAGGTCCTGCAAAAGGCCTTTGTGATGTCACTGCCACACCCCTCCCTTGCTGGGTTAACGTCCTGCCCCTGGCCAGGCACTTTGCAGGTTTGAGCTACTCCCTGTGGATCACCCCACTCAAGGAGCGTTCGTTCTAGGCAGCAAGCCGGCTAGGCAGGGAAACATCAGACGCTGCTCCCAATGCTACCCTCAGATTTTCAGAAATTAGTCGACTTTATGGCAAGAGACCATTAGAGCATCTAATCTGACCCCCTGCGTATCGCAGGCCTCCTGTAGGACACAAGAGCTACTTTTGGGGCAAACACATTCCATAAAGGCATCTAGTCTTCATGAAATGACATCAGGAGATGGAGAATCCACCACTTTCCTTGGTAACTTGTTCCTGTGGTGAATCATCCTCGCTGTTGAATATTTGTGCCTTAGTTGTAATATGAATTTGTCTCTTTTCACCTTCCAGCCATTGGGTCTTCTTAGGCCTTTCTCTGCTCGATTCAAGAGCCCTTTAATACCCAATCTTTTCTCTCCATTAAGGCACTTCAACACTTCAATGAAGTCACCTTTCAATCTTCTTTTGAGAAGCTAAACAGGTTGAGCTCTTTCAATAGCTCACTAGAAGGCATTTTTCTCCAGCCCTCAGAACCGTGTCACCTCCTGTGACATTACTGACATAATCTGTAACTGTATAGATCACTGTTGCGACCACTGTTCTATATTCGCAGCCAATATTGTAGAAAGGTTGTTGTGTAAGAGGTCTATGGAGAGGTTCTGATTGGCTGATTATAATGATGCTATCTCTAGATGTGTATCATTTTTGTAGTTGATGTTATGAATATTGGCTCTATGCTGCCCGTATTTCAAACTTGTGCTCTGCTTCCAGGGAACACCCCAGCCAGACAAGTTGGTGTCAGTTCTGCCTAGCCTGCTTGATGGCCCATTACGGACCATCAGCTCTACAGTCGACCCACTGAGAGAAGGCAGATACACCTTGTGACTCAGCAAGCTATGGAAGGACCTGCCTATGGACAGAACTCTAAGGTTTTTCTATGCCATGTGCTTAGGGAAGATGTATTTTCCATGCCCTGGTTCCTCGCTGACCCAGAGAGAACAAAGGAACATGAAAACAAAAACCTTCCCCCACAGATTTGAAAGTATTTTCTTCCCTTATTGGTCCTTTTGGTCATGTGCCAACCAGGTTATCTGAGCTTTTTAACCCTTTACAGGGTATTTAATGCTACCTGTAGCTATACGTTTATGACACCCTGTAAATAGCAATCTGCAGAATGATTCTGAGAAAGGGCAGGGTGAAGGGAAGTGGCTTCAGCAGATTTACTGAGCATGCTCAATGCACCCTAAGTAGCAAATTCCTACACACAGCAGTTTCTCACACTACACCTGAGGCAGCATGAGGCAGGGGCTCCATTGCTGTCCAGATCCCACCCAAGAGCAGATCCCCAGGGGCTGCGAGACCCTCAGCTTCTGGGACCTGTGTGTGGAGTCTCTTCTGCCCACCCAGGGCTGCCCCTGGGGTCCTTCTGGCCCCTGGTGCCTGCAGCCCCTGGCCAGGGGCAGCAGAGCCTGGGACTGGGTCCAGCTGGAGAAAGTCCCCACCTCGGATGGGCACAGAAAGTGCTTCAGTGAACGTCTGTCCCTGGAGCAGCCCCTCTGGCACCGCAGCAGCAGCCCGGAGCTCAGCCCCGGCTCCCAGCGCACACTGGAGGCAGCAGCACCCAGGGCCGGCTTTAGGCCAATTCAACCAATTCCCCCGAATCGGGCCCCGCGCCTAAGAGGGCCCCGCACACAAGCCCTGACAGTGCGCTGTACCGGGGTGGCCCAGCTTCCCCAGGGGGCAATTTAAAGGGCCTGGGGCTCCCAGCAGGGACTGGAGCCTCAGGCCCTTTAAATTGCCACCAGAGCCCCACTGCTAGAGCTCTGGGGGCTATTTAAAAAGTCTGGGGCTCCCCTTGCTTCTACTGCCCCAGCCCTTTAAATAGCCCCTGGAACCCCACTGCTTTGCCAAGGCTCCCGTGGCTATTTAAAGGGCCGGGGCTGTAGAAGCAGGGGAGCCCCAGGCCCTTTAAATAGTCCCCGAACCCCGGGCTGCTGCTGCTGCTACCCTGGTGGGGGAGGGAGGAGGAGGCACTTACCGTACAGGGTGGGCGGTACCCCCTGTACCCGCACCCCCTGCCTGCACCCAGCGCCGCACTCCCTGCCCTGCCTGCAGCCAGCCCCTGCCCGCACCAGCCCCGCACCTCCTGCCCTGTCTCCAGACAACCCCTGCCGCACGCCCCTGCCTGAAGCCAGCCAGTCCCGCACTCCTCTGTGTCCAGCGCTGCCAACCCTTGCCACACCCCCCTGCAGCCCTACCTGAAGCCAGTCAGCCCACCCCACACACCCCTGCCTCCAGCCAGCCCCACACCCCTTGCCCTGCTTGCAGCCAGACCCTACCTCCAGTCAGCCCCTGCCCTGCCTCCAGCCAGCCCCATGTCCACTGCTGCCCTGCAGTTCCCAGGGCAGTAACCCTGCTTCAATGAGGGGGGGCAGGGAGCAGCTGGGACCCACACATGGGCACACCCTAGGGTGTCCAGAGAGCAAATGTGAAAAATTGGAACAGGGGTGGGGGGTAACAGGAGCCTATATAAGAAAAAGAACCCCAAATCGGGACTGTCCCTATAAAATCTGGACATCTGGACACCCTAGCACACCCCCAGGGAGTGGCGGGGATCCACACACATGAAACGGAGCTCAGTTCTAGTTCAGGCTCATCTTTTTAAAAAAGAACTTTAGGTCTGGTTAACGTACATCTGTATTTTCCCAGACATGTCCAGCTTTTTGGTTCTTAAATCGCCATCCGGGAGGAATTTTTTAAAATACGGACGTATGGTAACCCTATTGGTACAAAAAATACATACTGTGGCACATCCCTTAAAGCAGAACTTTTTACAGGGAACCGGTTGCTAAGAAATGAAAGGCTTTTTTTTACATGTTTTTTTTTTTTAGTCATCCCTGCCGGGGCCCCGCCAAAAATGTTCGAATTGGGCCCCGCACTTCCTAAAGCCGGCCCTGGCAGCACCAGCAGTGTCTGGTACCTTACAAAGCCCGGCCACCAGGAGCTGCCCCATGGCTCTTTTCCTTGTTTTTCCTGCTTCCTTCCTACCAGCCCCCCACTGCTCCAGCCCCTTCCTGGCTCCTTCAAGCCCAACCCAGGCTGCAGTTGCCGCACTCACCGGGCCAGGGACTGTCTGAGGTGGGAACTAGCCCCATCTCTGCTCCTCCTCCTGCCCCTGTGTGTCCCAGAGCCGCTGCAGGGACTGACCCGCACCCAGGCTCTCGCTCCTATTAGCGCTCACAGGGGCCAATCCAGCTACGGGAGAGTGAGCGCCCCTGGGAGCAGGGAAGTGACCACATCTCCCTGCCAGAGGGTGGAGGAGGAGGAGGAAGAAAGGGAAAGAGGAGAGACTGAAAGGGGATAAGGAGAAATAAGTGGGGAAAGCAGCACGTCACTAAGGCTAAATGACTATAGACACCACTCAGCTAAGGGTTAAACAACACAGTGATAAAGTTCAGGTCAAATCAGGAAATCAATGAGTTAACAAGGATATTGCGCTGGAATCAAGTCGTCAATTTAGTCCAACCATCAGATTAATACAGTAGAAAAACCAACCCCTATAAATCCTAAAAGAGCAACCCAAGAAGGCAGGTGCACATTTAGTGATGCCAAAACCCCAATCAGAGATTTTGACCCAGGCAGTGCAACCCAGATTTACCCAGCTGAATATTTCAATGCTGAAACCAAATCATTGCTGACATTTAGCCCACAACCTCAAAGCTAATTACAGTTTTCTCCTTAGATTTCACTATTCTGTAGCTAATACTTCTCCTCGCCCTCTCGGCCCAGAACACATACAGACCTTAGAGAGACATTAGTAAAAAGTTCAAACAGCTCTCGCTGAACAATACGTATCTGACCGCTCAAGTCCTTCCACTGCTTGCGCAGGTGAGGAGCATTCGTTCAGTGATTCTATAGGGCAGGGTTTTAAGGCTATTAAGATTTGGGGAACTATTCTTCCTAACATCTTCCCGTTGTAGATTTCAGAGGTGTTCACACACTGACACCCACTGAGCGACATCGTTACACTCCAATCTAATAGAAAGGCTGGGAGGTCTCCAAGTTCATAAAAAGAAAGACAAAAAATAGAAAAGGGAACAAAGAGTTTCTAAGATAATAAGGGGTTGGATCTCTGCACCTCTCGGGCTTTGGATTCACCCAGAGTAGGAACTGTAGCTGCAGTTTAGGAACCAGGTAATGGCATAGATTTCCTCTCTCTCAGGAGCAGGGAGTGACCTATGTCTCATTCTCTCTGTCTCCCATCAGGTGATGGGACCGTGAGTGAGAATGAGGAGGGGAAACCCCAGCAGGAAGATGCTGAGGAATTAGAACCACCTGTGCTCTATTTTCACACTTTCTAACCTTTCAAAGAAGCAGGAGGCAGAGAGGTGAAGGAATCAGCTGTTTTTCTCTCTGTGCTTCATCTAACTTTGGATCCAAATGGTAAAAGACAGTTGTTCCCAATTTAATCATGGCGTCCTTCAGGAGGGTGACCAATGTCACTTAACTAGGGAGCCGGGTTCTAAAAATAGTTTACCTGGGCCACAGGTCACCATAGCTTCCATCTCAGGGGTGAAAATCAACCACTAGTACCTGCAATTTCTACCTGAGCTCTTGTCAAATCTTTGACCTTCCTTGGAGTAATTTGACACTTCTCTGGTGTAGAATTCTTCACCAACCACACAACAGATCAGTAGCGACAGTGAGGCACAACTCCCTCAACTATGCCCTTTTATTTCTTTAATCTGGTGGCACAGATTTAAATTAGGGACTAAATTCAGGTGCGGCTTAGAGTCCCTGTAAGACACCAAATGTCAGGTCTCTATTAAACATAGGTATCTTTTTGCAGCTATATCACATTCAACACGGATTTCATTTTCTACACATTTGCAGCATCTCCCATGGGTGAGCTGAACAGAAGTGTCACTTCCATTTTTCCCATCTCTACCTAGCTAGGGATTGCATTTCCCAAACAATAGGCAACATGCAGCTGATTAGGAAGGAGATATCTTCAGGAGCGACCACCTGCAGCGCCTGGGCCACAACGGCTTTGGGAGCCCAATGCATGGGTACTTTTCTTATGTACAATTCATTTACTAGGGTATAAATCTTCCTAGCCCCTTAGAAAAAATACTGACCTAACCAATTGAACAACAGGGGGGATTGGGATGGTGATGGGGAATAAGGGAATCCCTCTGACTTACACTGTCTTCTTCTGTTGTTACAGAGGGTGAAATGATGTTTTCCCCTATCCCTGCCCTGTTCCTGCTCTTTGTTATAGTTCAATATATTTTAAGTGAGGAAAATGGTAGGAAAAATATCTGCTCTTCAGCACAACGTGAAGCAACATCAGAGCAACTGAGAATGAAACAATTTGTTCCCCAAAGGAGAACTCGATGACTAACAATTGCTGTGTACTGGGGGAACAGTATAACCGTGATGCTCAGGGTTTGTTTAGACTAGGGAAAGTGATGGAGTTTAGGTCAGGTCAAGGGGGAAGCTAATGCCAACCCCTGCACCTGGGCTGCATCTGCTCTACAACTGTAATTGTCTTTTTACCCCAAGATCACTAACTCGAGCAGCCAACGCCATGTGCAGCCCTAGTGGATGTCAGGCACAGGTAGTTTTTGCCTCAGTGTAGCTTGTTGGGAATCAAACCTCTCTCCCACCTGGAGCTGATGGAGTTTGGCTGTTCTCAGTGGGAGCAGATGACAGAACAAGGAGCAATGGTCTCAAGTTGCAGTGGGAGCCATCTAGGTTGGATATTAGGAAACTAATTTTGCTAAGGTGGTGATAAAGCACTGGAATGGGTTACTTAGGGAGGTGGTGGAATCTCCATCCTGAGAGATTTTTAAGGCCTGGCTTGACAAAGCCCTGGCTGGGATGATTTAGTTGGGGTTGGTGCTGCTTTGAGCAGGGGAATGGACTAGATACCTCCTGAGGTCCCTTCCAACCCTGATATTCTATGGTTCTATGACATACACTCCTACGGCTCAATAGAAAAGATCACAGGACTGACCCCAAAGACGGGTGAGCTGGAAAAGGCAGAAGCAGGCAACTCATCTGGGGGAGCTGAGCTACTACGGTGAAGATGGTGCACAGATCACTATGTGGGAATTAGCAAATGTGATTTAAAAAACAAAAACAAAATCTTTGCTCAGCAAGGCATTTATTACAGTTCTCTCTTACGTGGATTTTCTGATGCCTGATAAGGTGTGAGCTCCAACTGACGCTTTTCCCGCACTCAGAGCACGTGTAGGGTTTCTGTCCTGTGTGGATTCTCCTATGTGTGATAAGGTGTGAGCTCCAATTGAAGCGTTTCCCACACTCAGAGCACATGTAGGGCATCTCCTGTGTGTGGATTCTCTGATGTGAGATGAGGGCTGAACTATCAGTGAAGTGTTTCCCGCACTCAAAGCATGTGTAGGGCATCTCTCCTGTGGGGATTCTAAGATGTGTGATAAGGGGTGACTGCCGACTAAAGCTTTTCCCGCACTCGGAGCACATGTAGGGTCTCTCTCCTCTGTGCATTCTCTGATGAGTGACAAGGTTTGAGCTCCCATTGAAGCTTTTCCCACAATCATGGCATGTGTAGCGTGTCTGTTCCAAGTTGATTCTCTCGTGTGGAATAAGGTCTGAGAGGCTACTTAAGTTTTCTTCTGACCTCTGCTGAGTCTCACAGGCTGTTTCTTTTTCTGGGAGTGCACAACTCCCGGAAACGTTCCCTTTGGGTCTTCCTGATAACGTTCCATGTGTTTCTACTTGCTCAGCATCTTCCTGCTGGGGTTTCTGGTCCTTATTTTCACTCACCATCCCATCACCTGATGGGAGACTGAGCGAATCCAGATATAGGTCACTCCCTGCACCAAAGAGAAAGGAAATCTCAGAGAGAGGAATGGTAAAAGGGATGAACAAACCAAAATATGTGTGGGAGAGATCAAACCTATCAGGTGCTGATTTTCACCAGAACACTCTGGGGAAAGCTACATTGGGCAGGGACCTGCTGCCACTTGTCAGAGCATAGGTGGGAAGCCATGAGTCACATCTGCCTAATGATTCCACACCTGCAGGGAACAATCCTGAATTTGGAGAGCTCATAGGGTCTTTGTAGGGCATCCCAAATGTTTCCTGAAATCACAGACAGTTTTTGAGCTGATTTAACCAATTCCTTACCCGTGCAGGCAGCTCTCGGGAGGACTTCTTTCTCAGAGCCCTGGAGATCTGGGATCCACAGCTTTTCCTCTCGTTCCAGCTGCGAGATCACATCAGGTGTGGAATCTGGAAGCCCTACTCCAGGCAAAGAAAACAAGGGAGGTGAGTGGAATTTGTGGGATACTTGTCACAAGGAATAGTCCATGGTTTTACCCCCAGCTCATTTTTAAGCAGTAACATCCCAAGGCCAGCTTCCTTGGCTCAAAGTGGCAGGAGAGTTGTTAATCATATTCATTACCTTAGTGCCTAAGAACGAACTAACAGTGAGTCCCCATTGTGCTCGGCCAAGTACAAACACAGAATAGTAGATGGCCCATGCCCTGAAGAATTTACAATCTGAATAGACAAGACAGACAGAATGGGGGAAAGGGTAGAACCCACTGTTAGAATAGAGATATTCAGGTCTGTCTGTAAAGCCTAGACTTTAAGAACTTAGGTGTATTTTTATCACTTAGCTAGTTACAGGGGTATAAAAACAAAGAATCAAAATCACTGTCTGCCTGTGTATGGGCCGTCTCTCACTAGGATAGTCTGAGGTCTTGTTCTTAGGCTAAGGCCTTTGGCTAAGCAGCAAGGGCAGCCATAAGGGTCTTGGGAAGCGAAGGGTCACATCCTCACATCACAAACCAGTCACACTGAAATAAGGTGCTATTGGGCTGTTAGGAAGTCGATCCTGTCCTGATAGTGCCCATCACCACCATATAAAGAAACAGATCTTAAGATGGTTAAAGAAAACTTAGTTTGACAGCATTCTGTCTGGCAAGAAATCACTTCTCAATGGTTGCGGTTGTGAAACTCTTTTCTGTATTGCTTTTTCTTTATGTCCCACAATTTTCTATTGTTAATCTGGCTGGTTCTCTAATTGCTTCTCTCTGCTGTATAATGAGTTTTGCTAGGCGTAAGTTAATTAGGGTAGTGGGATATAATTGGTTAGAGAATTATGTTACAATCTGTTAGAATTGGTTCATTAAATTTCAGTACAATGATTGGTTAAGGTATAGCTGAGAATATTACTCTATAAACAGGAGGGGGAAGGGAAATTGGAATCATGTTTGTTAACGGGGGGAACGTGGAACAGGAACACAGGCAAGGCTCTGTGGCATCAGAGCTGGGAAGGAAACACTGGGGAACAGACTCTATGGGCGTACAGAGATAAGCCCGACTGGTGTGAAGGACTTCGGAATATAGGTAATAATAATAGGTAATAATTGGAGATATACCAATCTCCTAGAACTGGAAGGGACCTTGAAAGGTCCTTGAGTCCAGCCCCCTGCCTTCACTAGCAGGACCAATTTTTGCCCCAGATCCCTAAGTGGCCTCCTTAAGGATTGAACTCACAACCCTGGGTTTAGCAGGCCAATGCTCAAACCACTGAGCTATCCCTCCCCCCCTTATTGGTGTATTATGCTTGCTTAGAAACTAACCCCAATAAACGTGGCATTGTCTGCGCTTCAGACTTCTGGTCTTTTGCTGCTTGCTGTCTGCGTGACAAGAACCAGGGAAGCGGGAGGCCTCTAACATAACTGACATGACCTGATAAGTAAGAGGTAAGCTTTTAAGGAAGATTTTAATACACTTTGGAAATGATCAGGGATTCCCATGAGCACTGATGAGGGGACCATGCAAAATATGCATTTAGATCCTTGTCTTGTTTTATATCCTTTCCCCATTAGGCACACTGGCACTGTCATGGATCCATGGGATCTGTGCAATGCCTGGGCTTTTAAACAGTGCTTGGGAAGCCTCTGGCTTCAACACTCTTACTTCAACCTGTGAGCTCTGCCAGCAGGTCCAGCTGAACGACACTCCTCTTCAGAGACTGTTCCTCAGTCAATGCACAGAGCAAGTTTTTAATGTGGCACTGGGCAGACTGTTAAAACATAGCAGGATTCATTAATGAACCGAAACACAGCACTGGAAAGTCCTTAGATTAGCACAGGGAAGCGAAGACGACAATACAGTCCATATTGGCCAATGCCCTTGAGCCAAGCTGCTGTAGAAAACGCTTTGGTTTCCTTTAACTGCACCTGTCCATTTGTCTTTGCTCCAGTAGAGCTCCCAGTGTGACTTCTATGAGCCCAGTTATTCCTGCTCCCAAAAATGTAACGAATCCATGTATGCTTCACTCAGCCAAGCGGAGATCTGTTGCGTCGCAGGAGAGCATGGACAGAGTCTGACAACCCATGTGATCATAAGCAGAGAGTACTTTATTCATTTCCAGCATGCTCTTATATACAATTATATCAAGCAATCAAGCAGTTGCTAATTGGTTAATAAGATACACACAAGCACAGCTGAAACTTCCTTGGATAATTGCCATTCCATGCAACCTTTTGATTTATTATTCTGTTTACTGCCTACTGGCGGATGAGAGCTAATCAAGGTCAGCTTCTCATCACAGCTCACAGCAAACTAGCCCGTCCTTGAATCCCACACTTCCCCCCTTTCCTCAAAATAAAAAAAAAAGGAAGGCATAGCAAAACATTCCCAGTTCATAGCATCACATTACTTCAATCTATTACAAAGCAAAACTAAAAAACAAATCTGAACACCAGCTGCCTAACTAAACCGTAACAATATCTTCCGCAGTGCCCTGCTCTCACCTATTACATCCCTCCTCCAGGTAATGCAAGTGGCCCAAGGGACCAGGAGGGTTCCACCAAGGTGCAAACACCCACAAAACAGGTTTCCAAATAAGGGCTTCCACTGCAGCAACATGGGGCAGCAGGCAGAAGGCCGTTGTATTTATGGCACTCTGCGCCAAAATCAGCCAAGGCCGGACCCACTTCGCCGGAATCCACCTGGGACCTTGAAAACAATCTCAGCTAGGCCACCTGGCATTCCCCTACTTTCTCATAACAACTTTATCTCATCCCTCTATTCTTGTAACCACGCTGCTGTAATTTTCCACCAAGGCAGCATAGGGAAGATGCAACCGAACATCTCCCCCCTATTCTTAAACACACAAAAAAAAATTAAAAACATCCAAAAAACTACTCCAAACTTTATAGCAAAAGACATGCAAAACAAAACAAAAAAAATAATATATCTCATGCTACAAAACTCACCTATAACCATGCAATTCTCAACATATAACACCACCAACACCAAACAAAACAAACATAAACCAACAAGGGTAAAACAAATAAATGGTATAAATTCTGCAGGATTCCCCCCTTCTCTATAGCACACCAACTTGTGGCAAACTTCTATTACCAAATCATCCCTCAGATGTCAGGCGATCAAACTGACACTGAGGGAGCGGGGGGTCCTAAAAAAAAAACAAAACACAACATAAACCACATAAAACGCAAAAAACAATTCTGGCCAGAAAACAAACAAACAAACACCACAAAACGAAACATAAAACACATAACATAAATTTGACTCTATAAATAAATGCATGGTATATCAAATGCTATGCAGCTAACATCAATTTTCTTTAATATCTAAAAAACAAAAAACAGGTCTACTCCTACTGGGCAATCAATTATTACTAAAAGCATACAAATACCTCTATAAATCAAGCATACATCAATAAAAGCATTTACATATGCAATGGCTTCCCAGCGTGCTTCTAAATACAAAGCTAGGCACAGCTCAAAATTCCTTACCACATACATGCCTATAAAACCTACTACAAGCTCAAATACATAGCACTATATACATTCTGCCGCTAATGCAACAAAATTATTCATAGCCAAACAATTGTAAACTAATTTCTTTGCCTAAATTCATTTACAAAAACATCAAAAACTTTTCTCTAGCATCTTTACAAAATTCAGCTGCTATTCCCTCTAGCAACCACAAAATTAACTTCTCACTTCTCTAAAAAATCACTAGCTTATTTTCCAACAGCCACTAATTAACTCAAAACACCATTCCAAACATCCTCCTGAAATTGAAATCCCAAGCTTAAACTTAAATCCCTTTCCTATCCACTACACCCTCAAAAAATCCCAAGCTGCATTCCAAGCCTTTATCTGTAGCCTGCCCGCTTGGGCCCGATCCTTTTTTCCTCTCCAAGGTCCCTATCTGTTGCCTGCCTGCTTGGGCCCGATCCTTTTTTCCTCTAACTAAACCGTTCCTTACATGAACACCAACTTATTCCACTATCAATTTAGCTAGGAGGGTGTACTTCTTAACTAGCCCCCACCCTTCTAGTCTCTACTGCGAGCAATTATCTGTACTTTCCCACCATGGGGGCTACATTCTCATGCATATAACTTTAATTACAACATCTGCATTCAGCCTATTTTAAATATAGGCTACATCTAGTATCAAGCAGTCTACAACAACCAATAATCAGCACATAACACAAAATCTACAAAAATCTAATAAGGCTAACAAAAGCACTTTATATAAAGATGCTTTGGATCACATAAATTCAAAGCCATCCTCCCAAATTACCTAAATTTATGCCTAAATAACCCACAACTCCCCCCTTGAGAATACTCAACAAACCTTTTGGCTGAGTTTTCTCAAACTTTAAAAACAAAAAACAATTAAACTCTAAAAAACTGGGGTTAGTAATGGGGGGGGTAATATCAGTACAATCCAATTAGGGAGGGCAATATATGCTAAAAAATTTATCCAAAACACAGGGCGCAGCCTGTAAAATAAATCCCAAAATCCAATTAACATCACATTTCTCAGCAGGAGTCCCAAATTTCTTCCTGCCAGTGTACAATTCTTTGTTTCTTCACCAGGGTCAGTTCTCAATGTCTTTTTAGTCAGGAATTTCTGGACTTTGGCAATATCAACAACATAAGTGTTTTTTCTTCTTTTCCACCACCGTCATGGTTCAACTTTTACGGGGGAAATTATCAAAACACACACAAAAAAAATTCCAATAACACAATGGAGCTAAAAAAAAAATTAAATAAGCCAATCATCAGTAGGAAAATTCTCCTGATGTGAAGGGGTCTTTTGCAGTAAGAATCATGGGTCCAGGCAAAGCAAAATTTTATCTCAATTAATAAATCATTCAGGGAGGATCAAACAGAAAAAATCCTAGCATAGCAAACAAGCAACTATCCTCCAGGGGCCCAGGTTGTGTACATCTTGTTGCTCTTTCAGTCATTCCATCCACCATTGCAGCAGACATCTCTGATACTGACACAATTGCAGGTTCTTCACTCCTACTATGTGCAGCCTCAAATCCCAAATGAGCAGTGGTAATATCTTGGACTAGTTCAGGAAATAATTTTTCAGGCACTGCTTCTAAAGGCTTCAAAGTGTCAGCTGAGGTTCCCATAGGCGTTACAGTTCCTGCAATAATTCAATCGCTGCAGCTGTGACAGGCACAAATGCTTTTTGAGCCTCAGAGCTTTCAATACTAAAAATGGGTGAGCCAGTATCTGCCAGCTGCACAGCTAAAATCTCTTGCTGATTGTCATTTGAACTTGTCGCAGTCAGTAGAAATGTTTGTTTTGCTTCCATAGGCTCCTCTTCGTCTCCCTTTCCACACACAGGCAGTTCTTGAGGACATATGTCGCTCTGTAGAGGGGCCCCATTTACAACTGCCCCTGGGCATTCTGATACTAGGTTAGATGGCTCATCTCCTACATCATTCTGCATGGGGGCCTCAGCTGCAACCGCTTCAGTGTGCTCTGATTCCAAGGTAAACACAGTATCTTCTACCTCTGTCTTCACAGGTGTCTCAGTTACCCCACTCTGCATTGCATCCATAGGGAAGGGGTCTCCAACCGGCAACACAGAAGGCATTCCGGGCGTTGGGCGGCAGAGCTCAGAAAGGGCCGCCTGCACTTCTGCCTCGACCGCGAGAGTTTCTACTATCTCCTTCGCCTTATGCCATACTGGACTCAGGGAGAAGGCCTCCTTATCGCCCTGAGCCACCGACTTCCAAAGCTCAGAGCCTAGTCGCTCCCAAACAGTTTTATCAAATATTGTACTTGATTGAACAGAAAGTCCCCTTCTCCATCCCCACCGCAGCAGACGGGATACCGTATCAGAGGGGAGCTTCTCTCCCTGCCGCTCCGCGATGTGTATCAGATATCCATGCACCGTCCTTTCTTCCGCTGATACAGCGGTTCCCATGGTAGCTGCTCACCTCTGGGCTGGGGTGTGCCTCCCTTTTCAGACGCCCTGCGGCTTGCCGCTCGACACTGAGCTCAGGTGCGCCCCTCTTTTCGGGCGTCCTGCGGCTCCTAGCCGCTCAACACTGAACTCAGGTGCGCCCTTCCTTTCGGACGCCCTGCGGCCGCCGCTCGACACTGAGCTCAGGTGCGCCCTTCTTTTCAGACGCCCTGCGGCCGCCGCTCGACACTGAGCTCAGGTGCGCCCTTCTTTTCGGACGCCCTGCGGCCGCCGCTCGACACTGAGCTCAGGTGCGCCCTTCCTTTCGGACGCCCTGCGGCCGCCACTCGACACTGAGCTCAGGTGCGCCCTTCTTTTCGGACGCCCTGCGGCTCCTAGCCGCTCAACACTGAGACTCAGGTGCGCCTCCTTTTCTTCTTTTCTGTTCAGGCCACCAACACTATCCTCATTCAATCACGTCGGGGTCACCATTTGTTGCGTCGCAGGAGAGCATGGACAGAGTCTGACAACCCATGTGATCATAAGCAGAGAGTACTTTATTCATTTCCAGCATGCTCTTATATACAATTATATCAAGCAATCAAGCAGTTGCTAATTGGTTAATAAAATACACACAAGCACAGCTGAAACTTCCTTGGATAATTGCCATTCCATGCAACCTTTTGATTTATTATTCTGTTTACTGCCTACTGGCGGATGAGAGCTAATCAAGGTCAGCTTCTCATCACAGCTCACAGCAAACTAGCCCGTCCTTGAATCCCACAGAGATCCTCCCATGGACAGGTGATAATCATTCCCTTGTCTCTGTTGGGTATTCCATTGATGTAGGTTGGTCCCAGCCTGTCCTTAATGACCCATTCATATCACTCCATAACAGCTACGTGACAAAACACCTCATGTCTCCTGCTTTTTAGAATCATGGCAATACCAACCACAGAGGGAAACTATGATGTGTATTGGCATCATACAAGTATCACCAAAATTCCCACCTCTCTCTCACACACACTGCTCACAGCCCTTGGAGAGAAAGCAACGCACAGGAGCTGGACGTTAGTCCAGTGAACACAGTGGAGGACAAGCTGCAATCCTCAAACCCTGGTGAAAAAGGAGAGGCAAGCGCGTGCCCGGGATGGCAAGCCGTGGGGGCCGCCCGGATGGTCTCTGTGAGGGGGGCAGTCAGGCAGCCTTCGGCGACTTGCCTGCGGGAGGGCCGCCGGTCCAGCGGATTCAGCAGCGGGTACGTTATGTGGATTGATCCCTGCCTATGATTTCAGTTATAACTGCCTCTATGAAATCAAGTGTCTGTGTGTTTCACCAGATTTCATCTTCTCCATTAACTTTGCGTAGCCATGTACAAGGGGGAGCTGTACCCCCAACACGTCATCTTATCGGTGTAAAAACTGTACAGGCTACGTCACCACCCTGTGACATCCTCAACAAAGTGCCCATTTGTGCTCTGGGAGGGAGGATGCAGCAAGGACTCAGGGTCGGTGGCCGGGGTCTCTGTGCTCAGAGATGGGGAGGTTATGTGGGGAGGGGGGTAATGAGCGGGAGAGGGAGGTCAAGAGTTAAAATAATAATATTTGGGGAAAACATGTATATAAGTGAAACAGAACAGAAATAAAACTGGAGTGTGGGTTCTAAAGCAACAAGGCTTGGGTAGGGATTCGAGGTTAAAGCTCTGGGATCCCCCAGTGCTCTAGATCCCCAAACCTCTCCTCCCTCCCACTGACCCACCCAGCCCACTTCCTGGGTGCCCTTCCTCCACACTCCCCTCCCCTTCTTCCCATTACTCTCAGCCGGCATCACCTCCCGGCACCTTGGGAGCTTCTTGTGTTCCCTCCTCGTCTCTCACAACCTCCTCCGTCCCTGCTGCTTCTTAGCTCTAACCCTGCACATGCCCTCCCCATGTCCTGGCACCCCAGAATTAGCTACTCCTCCCCTCCCATGGCTCTCTTATCCCTTCACCCATGGGGTCATGAATGGCAACATTATACACTCTTCTGTCAAACCAGGAGCTCATCTGACTGTCACACAAGCCACGCATCGGTCACACACCTCTTTACTCAATTTAGAATTCTACAGGAGGTATATTTTCCTCTTAAAATGAGGAAAAGGCATGAAAGCGACAGTTATTAATGTAGCCAATAAGGACACATTAAATGCAATTTCAAAATGACTGATGACAAATGTCTAAAAATTATTCTAGTGGGTGGGAGATGAGGCAAAAAAGTGGGGGCAAGGAAACTTGTCAAAACTTGTATGAATAAAGGTATAAAGTTATTACTGCTCAGGTTCTTTAGAGACCCCACAGCTTGTAATGACCAAGGTAACAGAACTCCTTACCCAGGGAGGTCACGTTCTCATAGTTCTCCTGCATGACATCCCAGTAGAGGGCTCTCTGAGTGGGGTCCAGCAGAGCCCCCTCTCCCCTGGTGAAATGCACAGCCACCTCCTCGAAGGTCACCGGCCCCTGAAAGAGCAAGAGTCCAACACTCAGGACCTGCTGCCCCACTCACAGCCCCACACTCATGGGGGAGAGGAGCCAATCAAATGGGAGCTCTGGGTGGCTCACAGTCAGAGTCCCACCTCCACACCACTCAGAGCAGCCAGGAAACACCAGGGGGAGGGGACGAAGCGAGAGCCCCTTGTCTCTCCCAGCAGATCCATCCCCCCCTACTAGCCACAGACGGGCACAGGAGATGGAGGCCCTGGCAGGTGCAGGGAGAGCTCGCTGGCAGGGAGCCCAGCGCTGTTCCCATTGTGAAGAGCTGGACGGGGCCAGACTCAGTGGGGGGCAGACGACATGACGGTCCAGGGGGGCCTTGCTGAGGGGGTTCCTCCAGCAGGGGTGTCCTGTCCCTCCTCCCCCCACTTCTCTTCAGCTGTCTGCCCCTGCAGCTCTTCCTGCAGCCCTGCCCCCCCCACTTGGAGCTGCCCCCGGCCAAGCTGCTCCCAGGAGCCTCCTGTGCTGTGCAGGGGGGAGGGGGGGTTGCTGATGTCGGGGAGGCCCCACCCTCCTGCCTCTGTGCCCAGTCTCTGCTGAGCTCCCCCAGCCAGCACCTACTAACCCCCACCCATGCTGAGGGGAGTGACACAGGACAGCAAATTCCCACCTATCCAAGGACAAATTGGTGCAGATAAACAGGCTGGGTTCACATCCCAAAGCTGAGGAGAATTTAAGAATTACAGAGAAAATAGGGCAAAATAAGAGACTAGAGAGTCAATAATTTTAGGGAAAACGAGGGAATCTCCTTGGATTTTCTAGCCATATGTGGGGAGGGGAGAGAGAAGGGGAAGAACCAGAGAGAATTCTTCTCAGGTTATGAGACGGAAAGAAATGGCACAAACAGGGAAAGGATGCAAGTGGCTCCCCCCCCGTGGCCATAGGCGTGTGCAGCACATTTCATTAGGGTGTGCACCCAGGGAGCCCCCCCCAGCCCCACCCCATCCACTGCCTCCCACTTCCTGCCCCCCTCAGAACCCCCAACCCCCCTGCTCCTTGTCCCCTGACTGCCCCCTCCTGAACCCCCCCCACTGTAACTGCCTCCCTAGGACCCTACCTGTCGTCCTGACCCTTATCCACACCCCCACCCCCAGACAGACCCCCGGGACTCCCACGCCCCATCCAACTGCTCCTCGCCCCTTACAGGACCCCCAGAACTCCCGACCCATCCAACTCCCTCTGCTGCCTGCCTGCCCTGACCCCGCTCCACCCCCACCCCCCGAACCCTCAACCCATCCAACCCCCCTGCTCCTTGTTCCCTGACCGCCCCCTCCACAGGCCTCCCCAACCGCTAATCACCCCCCACAACTATCCAACCCCCCTCCCCACCTCCTGGCAGCTCTGTCTAGTGGCTGCTCCCACCCACACACTCAAAGTGGCAGAGGAGGTTCCCTCTCCTTCAGGGGGAAGGTTGCCTAGTGGTTAGGCCACAGGACTCAGGCTCAGGTGTTCTGGGTTTGAGTCTCTGCTCTGCCACAGACTCCTTGTTTAGCCTTGGGAAAGTCACTTCACCTCGTTGTGCCCTAGATCCCATCTGCCCAATGGGGCCAACACTGACCTGCCTCCTGGGCTAAATCCATCCATGGCTGGGTGATGGGGGGGAATGGAGATACCAACATGAGGAAATTTGGGCTGAATTTCTGCACAGCCGGAGAGCGGGAGCCAGCTCCACAGGGGGGATGGGAGCGAGAGGGGCTCAGGCCAGCTCCACACAGAGGGGGGTCAGGGCTTGGGCCCTGCAACTTTTGCCACTAAGGTGGCTGGGGCTCCCGAGCCGGGGACTTCAGCCCCACATCTTCTGCCAGGGTCCGGGGTTCTCCTCCCTGCCCCAGGGTGGCTCCTCTCCCACTCCATCCCCCGCCCAGGGCAGCTCCTGCTGGGGTCTGGGCTTCTCCTCCCCCCACCCTCCCCCTGCCCCAGCCCAACTGGGCTCCCCGGGGCACCCGCTGCTGTTGTGGCCGGAGCCGAGCCTGGCGGGCAGGGAGCAGCGATTCACACGGGGGCCCTGGCAGAGACACCAGCCCGAGCGGGGCGGGGCAGCCCCAGGGGAGCGGGCGGGGGGGTCTGCTGCTGCTGGGCCCCCCCACCAACCCCTGGAGCTGTTTCGGGGGGTCTCACTCACTCCCCCAGGAGCGGGGGGGTAGCAGCAGAGTGGAGCCTGCCCAGCAAACAGCTGATCGCAGCTGCGCCCAGGCCGCCCCCGGGGAAAAGCTCAGCGGAGGAGGCACCACAAGCTGCCGGCAGCGGGTCATTCCCGGGGGGGCCGAGCACCCGCCTGCAGCCGCCGCAGCCACCCCCCTCCCCCCGGAGCCCCCACGGGGGGGGAGCAGCCTCCCCAGCCGGGGCTCAGGGCATTGGGGTGCCGGGCTCCCCCCCTGCGCACGCCTGGGCCCGGGACACTCACACACACACTCTGCCCCGGGGCTCCCCTGGTGCCCAGAGACCGATCAACCCCCCGCCTGCCCCCCCGCCCTTCCCCGCCTGCAGCTCCGGCCTCTCCCCTCCCGCCCCGCCAGCCGCACCCCGGGGAGCACCGGGCCCCAGGCTCTGTCCCCACCTGGAGCCCAGCGGGGCCGGGGGCAGCTCCTGCTGCAGCTGAGAACAGCGGCTCCGCTCCGGCCCGGGCGGCTCCAGCGCTGCTGGCAGCACGTGGCCACCAGGGAGCAGCTGCTGAGCCCGGGCTCCTGCGTCACAATGTGCCAGAGCCCCGCCCCCAGGAGCTGCCCCGCCCCCGGACTGTGTCAGAGCCCCGCCCCCAGGAGCTGCCCCGCCCCCGGGCTGTGCCAGAGCCCCGCCCCCAGGAGCTGCCCCGCCCCCGGACTGTGCCAGAGCCCCGCCCCTAGGAGCTGCCCCGCCCCCGGCCTGAGCTAAAGCCCCGCCCCCAGGAGCTGCCCCATCCCCTGGCTGTGCCAGAGCCCCGCCCCCAGGAGCTGCCCCGCCCCCGGGCTGTGCCAGAGTCCCGCCCCCAGGAGCTGCCCCGCCCCCAGGCTGTGCCAGAGCCCCGCCCCCAGGAGCTGCCCCGCCCCCGGGCTGTGCCAGAGCCCCGCCTCCAGGAGCTGCCCCGCCCCCGGACTGTGCCAGAGCCCCGCCCCTAGGAGATGCCCCGCCCCCGGGCTGTGCCAGAGCCCCACCCCCAGGAGCTGCCCCGCCCCTGGGCTGTGCCAGAGCTCCGCCCCCAGGAGCTGCCCCGCCCCCGGGCTGTGCCAGAGCCCCGCCCCCAGGAGCTGCCCCGCCCCCGGGCTGTGCCAGAGCCCCGCCCCCAGGAGCTGCCCCGCCCCCGGGCTGTGCCAGAGCCCCGCCCCCAGGAGCTGCCCCGCCCCCGGGCTGTGCCAGAGCCCCGCCCCCAGGAGCTGCCCCGCCCCCGGGCTGTGCCACAGCCCCGCCCCCAGGAGCTACCCCGCCCCCGGGCTGTGCCAGAGCCCCGCCCCCAGGAGCTGCCCCCCCCGGGATTTGTTCTCCTGTTTCCTTCTTCCCAGCACCTGCCGCTCCCTTCCTGTGTCTGCAAACACCCCCCCGGGAGGGCTGCAGCGCTCGCTGGGTCTGTCTCCAGTGGCTGAAGTTGCCTCCATCTCTAATCACCTGGGGTGGAGGGAACGAAGGGAGGAGATGGGCCCAGGGTGTGAAAGCAGAATTAGGGGGCAGGGAAAGAAGGACTGTTTGGAAAGGTGGAAAGGAAAGGCTCCTGGGTGATCCAGATGGAGTCAGAAGCAGTTGGGCAGCAGAGGCTCAGATAAATGGAGGGGAACCCCCGGGGTGTCCCAGTGTTGGCCAGGGTGTGTACAGCACCTAGCACAATATGGGGTCCCGATCTCATTCATGGTCTGTGCAGCACCTGGGAGCCCTGATGTCTCTTTCCTCATCACAGGCACTGGGAATGGAGTGAGGGAAACCTCAGCACCTGAAGGGTTAATGCAGCCCTGTGTGCAACCCCTGCTAGGGTGACCAGACAGCAAATGTGAAAAATCGGGACAGGGAGTGGGGGTAATAGGAGCCTATATAAAAAGGCCCAAAAATTGGGACATCCGGTCACGCTAGTCCCTGCTGCGCTCACGAGGGGTTGGCTTAGAGAGTTGTAGTAATAACAGCAGCAAAGAGTCCTGTGGCACCTTATAGACTAACAGACGTATTGGAGCAGGAGCTTTCGTGGGTGAATCCCCACTTCGTCAGATGCACCAATAGTCCCATATGGTCTAGTGGTCAGGATTCCTGGTTTTCATCCATGGGACCTGGGTTCAACTTCTGGTGTGGGAACAGTGCAGAGCTTTTGCCCAGAGTGGAGACAGGAAATGAAAGAAACAGGAAGGGATCCTGCCAGCAGGGGAGTTAGACAGCGTGGGGAGGGGATCCCAGAAGTGGGGGTGGGGGGCAGAGGTCTGAGCGGAGACCAGGGAAGGATCCCAGCAGTGTGGGAAGTTGAGAGCACAGGCCTGGCATGGGGACCTGGAAGAGTGAATGTGTCCCTCTAAACCCATCAACTGCAGACTAGGCAGGACTGGAAGAATTACATATTTGTTGGTAATTGTCAATTTCTGTGTAAACGCACAACCCAATGGCAAAATATTTCCATCCATAATTATCAAAATTGGCAGATGGGCAAAGTAAGAAACATGCTGCTTGAGAACTTACCCTGTTGTAGGAGCAGCAGTGATCTGTGTGCTCCATATAACCTGTATGCCCAAAAGGTCTGTTACACTCCCCCCACCCCATACCCCCCACCCCATCTCCTCTCCCTCTCTGAATGCCTGTGAAGTGGCTTTCCCCCTCCCCTCCTGCAATGCTTGTGGGATGAATGAGCTGGTTGAACAGCTGGTTGAAGATCAGAAGAGCTCCTAGATAGACAAGGTGTCTGGGACTCTCATTAGGCAGCATTGTGAAAGCACAGCTGAGCACAGGGCCCCTTCCCCTTTTAAAGACCTGAACCTCATGGCCTGCGACTAGAGATGACTTGGCTGCATCCGGTGGGTCACACTCCACCTCAGCCAGTGTCCATGCAGGGTCCATGCTCTGGGTGTGTGAGTGCTGCCTAATGAGAGTCCAGACATCTTGGTACCTGGAAGCTCTTCTGATCTTCAGCCAGCCCCTTCATCCCACAAGCATTGCAGGAGGGAGGGGGAGGGGGAGGGGGAGGGGGAAAGCCACTTCACAGGCATTCAGAGAGGGAGAGGAGACAAAAGCGAGGGGGAGGGGAAGTATAACAGACCTTTTGAGCATAGAAATCACTGCTGTTCCTACAACAGCAGGGACAGGCCACTAGGAGCTGAGAAAAGGAAGCAAGCCTGTTTCTGCCTGGCTTTGAACCAGGGACCTTTTGCGTGTTAGGCAAATGTGATAACCACTACACTACAGAAACTCTGTCACAGGGCTGTGCCCTTCCCTTCATAAGAACATAAGAATGGCCATACTGGGTCAGACCAAAGGTCCATCCAACCCCATATCCTATCTGCCAACAATAACCAATGCCAGGTGCCCAAGAGGGAGTGAACCTAACCGGAAATGATCAAGTGATCTCTCTCCTGCCATCCATCTCCACTCTCTGACAAACAGAGGCTAGGGACACCATTCCTTACCCATCCTGGCTAATATCCATTGATGGACTTAACCTCCATTAATTTATCTGCAAAAAGAACAAAGAGAACATGTGGCACCTTAGAGACATAGGGCTTGGCTACACTTACAAATTTGCAGCGCTGCAGCAGGGTGTGAAAACACACCCTCTGCAGCGCTGCAAATTGCGGCGCTACAAAGCGCCAGTGTAGTCAGAGCCCCAGCGCTGGGAGCCGCGCTCCCAGCGCTGTCCGTTATTCCCCACAGGGATGTGGAGTACGGACAGCGCTGGGAGAGTTTTCTCCCAGCGCTGGTGCTTTGACTACACTTAGCGCTTCAAAGCGCTGCCGCGGCAGCGCTTTGAAGTGTAAGTGTAGCCAAAGCCTAACAAATGTATTTGAGCATAAGCTTTTGTGGGCTAAAACTCACTTCATCGGATGCATGCAGTTAAAAATTCAGTAGGAAAAGATATATACACACAGAGAACGTGAAAAAAATGGGTGTTGCCATACACACTATAACGAGAGTGATCAGTTAACGTGAGCTGTTATCAGCGGGAGAAAAAAACCTGATTTTGGGAGGGGAACAGGAGAAAGGACAAAGGAAGCAAGAGACGAAGAGAAAAGAGGGATCAGACAGTGGATGGAGCAAGAGGTGAATCAAAAAGGACAAACCCTTATGTCCCCAGTGATTCTAAGAGACAAAATCCCAGGTGCAAAATAAAATTCTGCCTCCTTAAGCTCGTGTTTTCCATGCCTAGAATTCAACTGTCACCAGATGGATCAGACTGAACAGGTTTCACACCTCCAGGAGGCTCTTACCTTCTAAACGGCTGTTTTCTAGTAAAATCACTAAAAAGGAAGGAAGAAACTCGAAAGAGGTTCCTCCTGGCGCACGTCCGTGAACCCGAATACTCTCTCAGTCCTCAAAGGGAGACCTGGAGAAGGAGACTTGCTGGAGCAAAGCCACAGGGGTCTCTGAGGTTTCCCTGGCCCCTCGCCCCTGTCCTGCCTGGCTGATGTCAGCATCTCTCTGTGAGGTCACCACCTCCCCACCGCCTTGGACCAATAGTCTGAGGTCCTGCAAAAAGGCCTTTGTGATGTCACTGCCACACCCCCTCCCTTGCTGGGCTAATGTCCTGCCCCTGGCCAGGCACTTTGCAGGTTTGAGCTACTCCCTGTGGATCACCCAACTCAAGGAGCGTTCGTTCTAGGCAGCAAGCCGGCTAGACAGGGAAACAGCAGACGCTGCTCCCAATGCTACACTCAGTTTTTCAGAAATTAGTCGACTTTATGGCCAGAAGAGACCATTAGAGCATCTAATCTGACCCCCTGCATATCACAGGCCTCCTGTATAGCACAATAGCTACTTTGGGGGCAAATACATTATAGAAAGGCATCTTGTCTTCATGAAATGACATCAGGAGATGGAGAATCCACCACTTTCCTTGGTAGCTTGTTCCTGTGGTGAATCATCCTCGCTGTTGAATATTTGTGCCTTTGTTGTAATATGAATTTGTCTCTTTTCACCTTCCAGCCATTGGGTCTTGTTAGGCCTTTCTCTGCTCGATTCAAGAGCCCTTTAATACCCAATCTTTTCTCTCCATTAAGGCACTTCAACACTTTAATGAAGTCACCTTTCAATCTTCTTTTGATAAGCTAAACAGGTTGAGCTCTTTCAATAGCTCACTAGAAGGCAGTTTTCTCCAGCCCTCAGAACCTTTGGTGGCTCTTTGCTGCCCCAGCTCCAATTTCACAACCACAGAGACCCCTGTGGCTTTGCGTCAGCAAGTCTCCTTCTCCAGGTCTCTCTTTGAGGACTGAGGGAGTATTTGGGTTCACGGACGTGAGCGCCAGGAGGAACCTCTTTTGAGTTTTCTCCTTCCCTTTTAGTGATTTTACTAGGAAACAGCAGTCCCTGTTTAGAAGGTAACCTCCTTGAGGTTTGAAACCTGTTCAGTCTGATCCATCTGGTGAGAGTTGAATTCTAGGCATGGAAAACACGAGCTTAAGGAGGCAGAATTTTATTCTGAATTTTATTTGATCCCCACCAATGACCTGGGCCATCCTTTGGGCTCTCTGGTGAGAACCCTCAGCCTCCCGTCCTCAGTCTCTACCCTGATTGGCTGAGCAGGGGGTTATTGACAGGGAGGAGACTCAGGTCCTTGTTCTCTTTCAAGACCAAGGAAATAAGTCAGAACCAGTTCTATGTTTGACAAATTTTGCTGCTTCTCTGCATTAATGGTCTCTGAGCAGTTCATGATTCTCTCTAACATGATTCTCCTCAAATACTTGCTGAATAATTCCTGTGCACTGTTGTTGGTCTGGAGCTCATCTGAGAGCATTTTATTCAGGTCATTCAATGTCTGAAATTCAAGATCCGATTGTTAGTTTGAAAATCAGGGCTCTTGGGTCCTATTCCCAACTCTGCCACTGACTGGCTGTGTGACCTCAGACAAGTCAGTTCTCCTTTCTCAGCCTTAGCTTCTCCCTCTTTCAAGTAGGGATAATAATGATCTGCTCCTACCTACCTCACAGTGCGTGGAGGCAGGGCCAGCTCTAGGTTTTTTGCCGTCCCAAGCAAAAAAAAATTTTGGCTGCCCCCACCCAAGCCCTGGGCTCCCCACTGCACCTCCCTGCCACCCCAGCCCTGGGCTCTGCCCCCCACATACCCTATGCTGCCCCAGCTCTTGGCTCCGCCCTTTCCCCCCTACTGCTCTCCCACCGACACCCCCCACCACCACCCCAGCCCTGGGCTCTGCCCCTCCACCTGCACCCCCTGCCACCCCAGGAGGTGTGTGTGTGTGTGTGGGGAAATTCCAGATCTTTCCACCTTATTCCAAATTCCTACTAAGGGGCCACTTTGGGGGAATGTGCTCAGTGGGGGAGCAGCAGCCCCCCCTGCTCCTCCCTAGCTACGCTCCTGCTTGTGGGGGCCCCTGCAAGACCCAGGGCCTGGGGCAAATTGCCCCACTTGACCCCGCCTCTGGGCGGCCCTGCTAGCAGCTCTTCTGGGAGCGCAGGGGAGGAATGACTCCCCCTTCTCTAGCTTCTCCCCGTGGGGCTCTGGGGAGCAGGGAGGGTTGTGTGATAAATTCCATCCAACTCCTGCTTTGATCCAAGCCGAGGGGCGTCTCAGCCTCCACGATCCCCTTGGCAGGGCCAAACAAGGGATGTTTTCCACTGCCCAGGAGACCCAGCCAGGGACTCAAGGCAGCCCAGACTTTCCCTTTCTCCCTTCTGGGAAATCAAGTTCAAGTTCTACAAGGAGCTAAAGAAGCCTCAACCCCGCATCTGAATTAATGTCAGTTTCTCACTGCCTGTCAGAAACAAATGTCATTTCAATCCCAGGTGAGTCCACGTCAGTCATTCCTCAGCCCGATTCCTTCACCCTCCTGCCTTAGCTTAGGGCATTGCGCTACCCTGTGGGCATTTCATGTCCCTCCTCAGTTTCACACAGAGACACAATTTCCTTTGCATGGATCCATGAACAGCAAAACCTCCCTGTGTCTCTTGTCTGAGCCAGGGCATTCGATTCCATTGAAACCTTCTCTCCTGCAATGGCAAAGGTCAGACAGAGGGGACGTGGCCACCTTCAGCCCTGGCAGTGAGATATTCACTCTCCTCTTTCTTCATGCTGATGTTGTTATTCCATAAAACATGAACCATGGAATAAAAAGCTGAGTTGGAAAAGAGAAGACTAAGGTTGGCAAAGAGAAGACTAAGGTGGGATATGATAGAGGTATATAAAATCATGAGTGATGTTGAGAAAGTGGATAAGGAAAAGTTATTTACTTATTCCCATAATACAAGAACTAGGGGTCACCAAATGAAATTAATAGGCAGCAGGTTTAAAACAAATAAAAGGAAGTTCTTCTTCACGCAGCGCACAGTCAATTGTGGAACTCCTTACCTGAGGAGGTTGTGAAGGCTAGGACTATAACAATGTTTAAAAGGGGACTGGATAAATTCATGGTGGCTAAGTCCATAGATGGCTATTAGCAGGATGGGTAAGAATGGTGTCCCTAGCCTCTGTTCGTCAGAGGATGGAGATGGATGGCAGGAGAGAGATCACTTGATCATTGCCTGTTAGGTTCACTCCCTCTGGAGCACCTGGCATTGGCCACTGTCGGTAGACAGATACTGGGCTAGATGGACCTTTGGTCTGACCCGGTACGGCCTTTCTTATGTTCTTATGTTCTTATGAGTTTACTCCAGGGTGAGGAAAGAAAGGAGCCACCAACTCCCCAAAAAATCTCAGTGCCCCAGAGAAAAGCTGCCCCTGTTATTGGAACTAATGATGTGCTGGAGCTATGTTGGGAAAAGGGACTGTCTGAATTGCCAAGGCAGGAATTGAACAATCTATAGCAACATCATTAACCACAGACACACTCTAGCCATGCTCCAGCCAGTGGGGAAATGAGCAGGAATTCATAATGTCAACTATAAAAATGATACACATCTAGAAATAGCAGAATTATAATCAGCCAATCAGAACCTCTCCATAGACCCCTTACGCTACAACCTTTCTACAATATTGGCTACAAATAGGACAGCGGTCGCAACGGTAATCTATACGGTTACAGATTATGTCAATAATGTCACAGGAGGTGACACGGCATCAGTGAGACTGATACTGGAATAGCCTCCAGTTTTGGTGTCCTCCTTTGAAAAAGATGTGAAATTGGAACTGGGGCAGCAAAGAGCCACCAAATGTTCTGAGGGCTGGAGAAAAATGCCTTCTAGTGAGCTATTGAAAGAGCTCAACCTGTTTAGCTTATCAAAAGAAGATTGAAAGGTGACTTCATTAAAGTGTTGAAGTGCCTTAATGGAGAGAAAAGATTGGGTATTAAAGGGCTCTTGAATCGAGCAGAGAAAGGCCTAACAAGACCCAATGGCTGGAAGGTGAAAAGAGACAAATTCATATTATAACTAAGGCACAAATATTTAACAGTCAGGATAATTCACCACAGGAACAAGCTACCAAGGAAAGTGGTGGATTCTCCATCTCCTGATGTCATTTCATGAAGACAAGATGCCTTTCTAGAATGTGTTTTCCCCCAAAAATAGATCTTGTGTCCTACAGGAAGCCTGTGATATGCAGGGGGTCAGATTAGATGCTCTAATGGTCTCTTCTGGCCATAAAGTCGACTAATTTCTGAAAAACTGAGTGTAGCATTGGGAGCAGCGTCTGATGTTTTCCTGTCTAGCTGGCTTGCTGCCTAGAACAAACGCTCCTTGAGTGGGGTGATCCACAGGGAGTAGCTCAAACCTGCAAAGTGCCTGGCCAGGGGCAGGACATTAGCCCAGCAAGGGAGGGGGTGTGGCACTGACATCACAAAGGCCTTTTGCAGGACCTGAGCCTATTGGTGGGGAGGTGGTGACCTCACAGAGAGATGCTGACATCAGCCAGGCAGGACAGGGGCGAGGGGCAGGGGAAACCTCAGAGACCCCTGTGGCTTTGCTGCAGCAAGTCTCCTTCTCCAGGTCTCCTTCTCCTTCTCCAGGTCTCTCTTTGAGGACTGAGAGAGTATTCAGGTTCACGGACGTGAGCGCCAGGAGGAACCTCTTTTGAGTTTTCTCCTTCCCTTTTAGTGATTTTACTAGAAAACTGCCATCCCTGTTTAGAAGGTAAGAGCCTCCTCGAGGTCTGAAACCTGTTCAGTCTGATCCATCTGGTGACAGGTCACTTCCCTTCTCTATAGCTCAGGCTCCTCCCCATCTGTCCAATGGGAACAGGGACAGTTCTTGAACTCTGGGCAGTCGTGAGCCTGAGTGAGAGAAGGGGCGTTAAAGCCCTCTGTGAAGGAGAAAGGAGAGTTTCACGGTGTTTAGCACCAAGGAATTCTAAAGTTTGCTAAAATGTCTAGTCTGTGGAAACAAGAAATGGTCGGGGCCAAACTTTTTAACCACTGCCTTTTCTAAATCCCGTTCAGGGGTGTGAGTCCCTGTCTTTTCGGTACCTGGGGTTCTTTGCCAGCAGGAGAGAAGAGGTTCCTGCCTCCATTTTTGTGGCCTTAACAAACCAAGTATTGTGCCCCAGTTCTCGTCTGAGAGCCCTGAAAAAGAACATCTTCCCATCCATGAACAAGACAGGATCTATCTTTCAAAGGGGAACAAAGAGACCCCTGGGCCTTACAGACTAGCCAGCCTCACTTCCATAGCTGGAGAGATACTGGAATAGATTCTTAAACACTCAGTTTGTCAGCAGCACCTACAGGATAATTTGGTTCTTAGCACGAGGGATCATGGATTTGTCAAGAACAAATCATTCCAAACCAATCCTCTTTCCTTCTTTGGCAAGGTTCCAGGCCTAGTGGAGGTGGGTAAACAGTATGAATGATGATTTGGAAAGTGGAGTGGAGAGTATCGTTCTAAAATGTGCAACTGACACCAAGCACTTTGGAGCACAGGACTGGAATTCAAAACGCCCTTAACAAATTGGAGACTTGGTCTTCTTGAGCCAAACCCCATGGCTGGGCCCCTCTCTCTACACTCCTCCTCCTGGGCAGTGCGCTCTGACCTTGAATGGTCAGATGCTGCTTAGCGCTGTCAGAGCAGCTTTGGCTGGGGGATTCTCCCAGCACTTTCCAATAGCGGGAAGGTACAAAATCCCCATTTGCCTGCTGGGGACGGAGCCCTAGAGCAGGGAGCAACTTGCCCAGAGTCCCCCAGGAAAAGGAAACCAACCAGCAGTGGAACCAATAGGAAACCCAGCAATGGAACTCTGGAGTCCTGGGGGTGTGCTAGGGTGACCAGCTGTCCCAATTTTATAGGGACAGTCCCAATTTTGGGGTCTTTTTCTTACCTAGGATTAGGTAATAGGTTACCCCCCACCCTCTGTCCTGATTTTTCACACTTGCTGTCTGGTCACCCTTGGGTGTGCACATGTGTGGGTCCCAGCTGCTCCCTGCCCCCCTCATTGAAGCAGGTGTGCAGGGTTACTGCCCTGGGAACTGCATGGCACCAGTGGCCATGGGGCTGGCTGGAGGCAGGGCAGAGGCTGATTGGAGGTAGGGTCTGGTTGCAGGCAGGGCAAGGGGTGCGGGGCTGGCTGGAGACAGGGGTGTGTGGGGCAGGCTGTCTGGCTTCAGGCAGGGGTGTGTGGCAGGAGTTGGCTGGAGACAGGGCAGGGTGTCCACGGCTGGGGGTGTGTGGGGGCTGGCTGGCTTTGGGCAGGGCCACAGGGGGTGCGGCAGGAGTTAGCTGGAGACAGGGCAGGGGTTGTGGCAG
Organism: Mauremys mutica; assembly: GCF_020497125.1. Taxonomy (NCBI): domain Eukaryota; kingdom Metazoa; phylum Chordata; order Testudines; family Geoemydidae; genus Mauremys; species Mauremys mutica. The sequence continues at coordinate 33,627,612 of NC_059087.1, read as the reverse complement.
GGGCTGGCTGTGGGCAGGGGGTGTGGGGCTGGCTGCAGGCAGGGCAGGGGGTGTGGGGCTGGCTGCGGGCAGGGCAGGGGGTGTGGGGCTGGCTGCAGGCAAGGCAGGGAGGATGCAGCTGGTGGGGGCAGGGCAGAGGGTGCAGGGCTGGCTGCAGACAGGGGCTGGCTGCAGGCAGGGCATGGGGTGCAGGGCTCACTGAAAATGTCCTGTCGGTATTTTAAGGTGAAGATAACACCATGGTTACCAGTTGACTGGCACATCCTGGGTTAAAGAAAGGAAGGGACCTGGAGTTAATAGTCTGAAGTATTTGTGTTACCAACCCTGTCACTGTCTGACCCCCATTCAGTGTGGGGCAGGTGTGTACGTTGCTGTGTGGAACGCACAGACTCCTGCAGAGCAGGGGCAGCTGTTTCCAAGGCAGAGAGCCTGGCACTTAGGAGACTTTCTTGACTTGCTGTTTTGAAGCAATTCAGTAAAAGAACGGTGGAGCTACAATGTCCAGTCCAAAATTTCAGCCCCATTGGTGCAAAAATGCTATTTTAGGATCTAAACAGGAGGCTTCCAGCGCTAGGACACCTGACCAGAGAGCTCAGTGGGGGTGTAACAGCTGCTGACTCTGAGGGTCCTGGGCTAAATCCACTTGCAGGTGGAGGCGTTTCGATTTATTTGATCGATAATGAGGAAGGTGAAGATTTAATCGCAGGTATTTTTAGTAAATGTCATGGACAGATCACGGGCAAAACCCAAAAGCTCATTGCCCATGACCCGGCCATGACTTATACCATAAATACCCCTCATTGAATCTTGGGGAGGGAGGCCCAGGGGGTCCGTGGCACCAGCTGTGGGCGCAGGGAGTCCAGGGGGCCCGTGGCACCATGTACGGGGGGAGAAGCCCTGGGGACCCACGGCCACTCCAGATGCTGCCAGGTGAGGGGAGCCCCAGAGGCCAGCCCTGCTCCGGCCACCTCGGGACAGGTGCCAGGAGCCACTGAGCTGTGGCTGCTGCTGCCACACTTGGAACCACTGCTCAAGCTGCCCCCAGGCCAGCTGCTGGGGCAGCCACGGAGTCAGCCGCAGAGGCCACTGCAGAAGCCACAGAATCTATGACTTTTGCAGCGTCCGTGACACAGAGGGATCCCTAATAAAGAGACAAACCCCTCCCTGCTGTGACTGCAGTTCCTGGAAGGAAAGAGAAGAACAGAAAGTGAAGAGAGAAGGAAAGAGAGAGACTCCCTGTCACCTCTCTCCCCTGCTCCCTCCCCCTTGTATTCTGTAACCCCATCTCACTGGGTTCCCTGTGCTGGTGCCATGGGGGTGACTCTAGAGTTCTGGGGATTTGGGGGGAGGGGAAGGGGGCTCTTCACTTCTCAGCATTTCACACAAATTTGTCTTTGGGCTGAAGTTTCTCCTGTGAGGCCTCTCAGTCAGAGCTGTACCACACCCCCTTCAGTGGGGGTGTGTGTAAATTGCAGAGTAGGCAGAGAAGTTGCCCATAAAGGGACATATTGATCCGGTGACTGGTTCTGACGGGGTCACATGTCCTCTGACACAGGCTCATGTGCAGAACATGGGAGCTCTGGCTTGTCCTAAATGCTGTAGACTGTGAGTTCCTGGAAAGGGCAGGGGAGAGGGAGCAAGAGGAGAGAGGCAGAGACATTGGAGATGAGGAATTGGGGGGAGAAGAAGGAGAGAACAGAGAGACAATAAATGATTGAAGCAGAACAGGTGTCCCAACTCCATCTTGCTCATCACAGGTGTTGAGAGAGACAGGTAGTTGCAGGTTTTCCAGTGTCAAGTCTGAACTTTGATTCTAACAATGTGCGTTGAAATATCAAGGGGATCTCCACATACCTGATCTCTTCCCCCCTCCCCTTTTTTGTATTAATTTTTATTTTGACGTGTTTGGCTTAACCTGATCGTCCTTTTCCCCACCTGTATTGCAACTTGGCATTTGTTTATTTTTCCTCCCTTTTGTTCATGTCATTATAATTGTAACAGCAAAGGAATCTGCAGGAGCAAAAACTGACTCAAAACTTCATTTCCCCATCATGCTGGAACATCCTACAAACAGCTCACACAGCTGGAATCATAACACGCAAGGCCAGGGGACGGGAGATGCAGGTTTCCAAGTGTTCTGTCTTTCTCAGATGACACATTCCAGCCCCTTGTATGCCTCCATCCTGTATGACCTGCTGGACTTTGACACATTTATTGTTTCATTCTATAGATAATGTGATTGTAACACAATGTGACTGAAATTGTACCACTTCCAGATGAGGAAACAACAAAAGAGAAAAGCCATTATTGCATTGACTGGGAATCAAACCCAGATGAAGTGCTTAGAAAGCATCCCTGCACACCACTATACCAATGCATCTGGCAGGAGTAGCTTTCCTGCAAGCTGTGAGTGCTGGCAGAGGGAGTGACATATGACCACAGAGTTAATGAGCAGGGTGGATGGGCTGGAAGCTGCCTGACAGCTGGGAGCAGAGTTAGGATCCCAGAGTGACTGAAAGGGGGCAAAGGTGAAAACAGATCTCACTGGGAGCTGGCCCCACACCAGCCCCGCCCCAGGAGAGGGGAACTGAAGCTCAACTTCAATCACAGAAAAATCTTCCCTGAGAAGGAAGCTTGTGTTAAAGACCAGGTTTGTGTTTGTTCCTGCTACATACTGCGGGGCTGGGTAGTGCTGATTCCAGCCCCCAGACTCTGGGAGGATAAGGAACAAATTCAGGCTGCCAGTGACCTGCAGGAGGGAGATGATCTTTTGACAGTGACGGACGCCTCGTCCTAAAGGCCTTTGTCTGCCCCCTTCCAGTGACTGTTTGGTACTGGAATGCAGCTGCCACTCCTGGGTCTCTCCTGGGGAAATAATGTTTCTGTGCAAAATACCAAAGCTTTTAACAGAAAGGAAGAAAAGGAAATGGCCACATGATGGGACTAGGACATAAGGAATGAAACACAAGATCCTTCTCCCCTGTGCATTGACTTTTAACCTTGTTTGTGGTGGTGTATCCATGTTGGTCCCAGGGGTCCTCTGGGGCGCCAGGCATTGGCCACTTTCGGGAGAGTGGGCTAGATGAACTGGTCTGACTCAGTGTGGCTGTTCTTATGTTCTAACTGCTGGTTATGGAAGAGACGACCTTCCAGGCTACACAGACCTGAAGAAGGGTGCTGGGTTAGCTGCACAGCTTGTCTCTTTCACCAACAGAGGTTGGTCCTCTGCAAGCTCTTACCCTCACCCGCCTTGTCTCTCTTGGACTCTGAAAAGTGCTTTCTCCCCACTCTCCTTGGAGAGACGTTAAGTTTCCCTTTGGGCAACTATCAGGCTGAAGCAATTGTATTGACTGTGACACTAGAATTGAAGATTTAATATTATAAATGAATGAGTCTAAACCTGAGGTTCTGGTTTTCACATTGGTTTTTCTAACTCCGTTCCCAATGCTCTTCTAGAAAGGCCTCCAGGCTGCCTGCCCAGCCCAGCAAAAGTGGCCAGGAGAAAGCCCACACTGCTGCTCTTTCAGGTAGTTGAAGGCTGCTATCAAACCCCCCTCACTCAGTGAGTCCCCAGTCTGTGGCAGTGCATAGGATCCTTCCGTCCTAAGTGCAGGACTCTGCAATTCTCCTTGTTGAACCTCCTCAGATTTCTTTTGGCCCAACCCTCCAATTTGTCTAGGTCACTCTGGACCCAAACCCCGTCCTCCAGCGCTTGGATTCTTTACATGCTTTCACAGAGCAAAGAGCACATGTTCCATGATTTCATAGGGCAGAGTTTTGTGCTATCGGGAGCTTTCCCTGTGTGAACTTGACAGGTGGCTCAACATAGAGACACATTGTGACCCTTCTCAGGGTGCTGAGGACTGTGAGTCTCCTTGTTGCCACCTGCCACAAGGAAGAGGGAGTTTTGCATTTGGCAGCTGGATGTTAGTGACCAAACTCACCAGCCTGCTGGAACTCAAGGACCCTCCTCTGAGCTACAGCACCCACCTTAACCCTTGAGTTCCTTCAATGTGTCCCCCTCTGGGGTCCAGCCTGGATCACCAGATACCCGGTGAAATCCCAGATCCTCTCTTCCCCAAGTATCCCAGGTTACTAGTTTTACTGTGGACCATTGCTACTGTATCTCACACAGCACCTGAGTACAGTTATCAAACAAGCAAAAAATTTATTTAACAACGGATAGAGATTTAAACAAACAAACGTGAGTGATGGAAACCAACTGTTACCAACTAAACAAAGGCAGAAAGTGATAGAATAGAAAGGCCAGCACAAAAAAAACAGAGAGAGGAACAATAAGATACTAAAAGGACAATGGTTGGAACTCTCCATTTCTCTCAGTCTTTGGATTGATGGGTACTAGAGCTGTAGCAACAGTTGAGGAATCAGGGTAAATTAAATCAAATTAACTTTTCAAGATTAGCCATCATTTCCTGTATGACTAACAAAACACAAAACCAAGACAACTTTCAGTTTTCCAAAATAATTCAGATTATCACACAGTCTCTTACTCTTTAACCAATAACTTCACCTATAATTTCATTTTAATTGGTAACTTTAGCAAAGGGTCATTGTCTTAAATTCTTCAATAAATCTGAGCTACATCCTATCAAACTGAACTAATATCCAATTGGGTGACCAAACAGCCTTCAGGAAAGATAGAAACCCACATCACAGAGAGACAATACATGACAAAGAAAGTGTCAAGTGAAATTCCAGAGCAGGTTACATCTGATTATTCAGAATCGGGACAAGAGAGTCTCCCATCACATTCTCCTCTGATCCATTCAAACCTGCTTCACTCATCCCTGTCTCCATAGTCAGTTATGTTATTTACAAATTTTTTAGTATCGTAGCATCCCCATAATGAGGGAAAAACAGCCCTCTTGCCAGAAGTGGCTTTACAATAGATGGAACCTGGGATTTAAACTCTAAATGATCACACTGTATTTGGGATCCATTTGAATTCCCCTCCCAGGACTTTGACACTTTCATCTCCAGTCATAGCGACTCTGATATAGGATTAAAGAAGTCAAAACATCATCTGCAAGCACAGACAACGGAGAATGCTTCATCACATGACACTTTGAGAAGTGGATGGATAGACTGTGACGAAGATAAACTCTGCCTGGCTCAGGCAAAAGGTAACAGTTCTGCAGTGATGGGGAAGGAGGGAATCTCTGAGTCACCCCATCTCCTTCCAGAGTCACAGAAGCTGAAATTATACTGTTTTCCCGCCCCTGCTCCTCTTCATTTACATATAATTTGAAAAATTCCCAATATATCTGCTCTTCAGCACAACCCAGAGCAACGTGAGAACAATTGGCAAGGATACAATCTGTATCACTGGTGACTCAGTGGAGGAATGGTATAAATGTAACACTCCCTGGTTCCTCATAGGAAGGGCACACTCCAATTACTTGTGGGACAATAGAAAGGACAAATAGGTCCATCTCAAAAGAGGGCGAACTGCAAAAGGCAAAAATGGGCCACTCATCTGGACAAGCTGAGGGATAACGGTGCTGCACACAGTTCAAAGAGCTTGAAAAGTTACTATGTGGGAATCAGGAAAAGTATTAAAGAAAAGAAAGTCTTGATAGCCCTAGAGATTTTTACAACATTTATCTCACTTGCATATTCTCTGATGGCTAACATGGGTTGAGCTACGACTGAAGTTTTTCCCACACTCACTGCATTTGTAGGGTCTGTCCCCTGTGTGGATTCTCTGATGCCTAATAAGGTGCGAACTGCGATTGAAGGTTTTCCTACACTCACGGCATTCATAGGGCCTTTCCCCTGTGTGGATTCTCTGATGTCTAGAAAGGTCTGAGCTGCGATTGAAGGTTTTCCTACACTCACGGCATTCAAAGGGCCTTTCCCCTGTGTGGATTCTCTGATGTCTAGAAAGGTCTGAGCTGCTAGTGAGGCATTTCCCACACTCACGGCATTCAAACGGCCTCTCCCCTGTGTGGATTCTCTGATGTCTAGAAAGGTCTGAGCTGCGATTGAAGGTTTTCCTACACTCACGGCATTCAAAGGGCCTTTCCCCTGTGTGGATTCTCTGATGTCTAGAAAGGTCTGAGCTGCTAGTGAGGCATTTCCCACACTCACGGCATTCGTAGGGCCTCTCTCCTCTGTGGATTGTTTGATGACTAATGAGGTGCGAACTGCGATTGAAGGTTTTCCCACACTCACGGCATTCATAGGGCCTGTCCCCTGTGTGGATTCTCTGATGTACAGAAAGGGCTGAGCTGTGAGAGAAGGTTTTTCCACACTCCCTGCATGTATTTTTTCTCTTTCGCCTGAGGATATCCTGCTGTGTTGTGGTTTCCATGAGGACCTTCTGAGTTCCCCAACAGGAAATACATTTATCCACTTTCTTCCCTGGCTGGTTTCCTTGATCTGTTTTTGGTCTGTGCTGAATCTCCCAGGATTTTCCCTGCTCATGACTCCTGGACACATTCCTTTTCGATCTTTGCGATAATGCTCTGTTTTTACCCACTGGCTCGACATTTTCAGGCTGAGAATTCTGCTCCTCTTTCTCACATGCCATTGCATCACCTGCTGTGACAGAGACAGAAACCTCAAACAGGGATGGAAAGGGAAAGACCAAACAAAAACAAGTGCTGAAGACAGGTCAAATAAAAATCAGGAGCTGAACTCCCCCAAACTCTTCCCCCAAATAGGAGAGAGGAGGGGGATGAATTCAGCCTTCACATCCCATCCAAATACGCAGGGGGAAGGGAGGAAGCTACTGCCTGGTGTCTGCTAGGATCTATAGGAAGCCATGAACTATATGTACCCTGAGGATATGACCCCTGCAAGGGACAATAATGAACTGAGAGACCTCCCCAAGGGCTTTGTAGGGCATCCCAGATGTTTCCTTCAGGCACTTACAGATTCTGAGGTGGTTTAATGTTTCCTCACCTGTGCAGGAAGATCTCAGGATCTCTCTTTCCTCTGAACCCTGGAGGTCTGGGACCCATGGCTCTTCCCCTTGTTCCAGCTGGGAGATCACATCAAGTTGGAAAACTAGAAACCCTGCTCAGATGAAAGAAAACAAAGGAGTTCAGTTGATTTCATAAGACTTGGTCATAAAAAAACATTCTATTAATTTAACTTCAGTGCTTAATGTGACCTGGTGGGCCAGGGGCAGTTCTCACTGAAAATGCCAAAGTTAGGGCAGGCTGAAAAAGGGAGAGCAGATGCTCCCAAAACTGCTGGTTAACACTAAAGTTAAACTCACCGACCAGTCACCAACTGTGCTTCTGATCCCCCACACGGGTTATCGAGAAGCTGAAAAAAGAAATCACACAGCCCCCTTTATTGCATCCCTGTTCTCTGACTCCCAATCAGCAACTAGGTCCAGTACAGTGAGAGGTTATTTAAAAACTCTGCTCACATAAACAAAGTGTTCCTCTGACCCCAAAGGGTCAGCCACATCACCAGGTCAGTATAGGTTTGGATATTACCCAAAATTCCATCCTTCCAGACAATCCTTTAGCATCTAAACTAAAGGTTTAAACGAAAGAAAGACAGAAAGAAGTTAAATGGGAACGCAGTCAGATACATTCCAAAATGGATATATCAGGTTCTTAGCAGTATTGGTGAGTTGCTGGCTTGAAAGTCCGTCTGGAACGCATCCATAGCTTGGATGGGTCATTCAGTCCTTTGTTCCAGGGTTCAGTTTGTAGAGAAGTTGCTCCAGAAGTAGGAAGGGGGATTGAAGACAAATGGAGATGATGCAGCTGCCCTTTACATTCCTTTTGCCATGTGGCCCGTACTTCCTGTGTCCCAAACACAAGCTTCACAGCACGTGGCATGGAAAAGCCTTGGAGTTCTCATTACACAGGCATACCCCGGCATGTCTTGCTGACTCAATAGGTGTATCCTCTTGGTCCTTTCCATGGGCTCATTGTACAGATGATGACCCTGAATGGGCCATCAAACAGGCTAGGCAGTGTTGATGCCAATATGTCTGGGGGTGTCACCCAGAAACACTGCACAAGTCTGGAAATACAGATATACCCTACATATCTATAACTCACAATACAAAGGTGATACAAACGTAGAAACAAAAGTATCATACTTGGCAAATCATAAGATTTTCACTGACACCTTACATGGCATATCTAGCACAATTCATTGCAATTTTATCAGATTATATTATTATTTTATTATTAATACCAAAGTGTCTCACAATTCCATACAGTGTCACACTTGGTAAACCAGTGAATTCCCAGGACCAGTTCCCCAGGTCCTTGAAGATGCCGAACACTGTGCTTATGAGGGATTGAAATACCCACATATCTGCTGGGAACACACACACAGACACTGTGTCAGTCTATACCCCTCATCTAGAAAATTATGATCAATTTTGTACACAGTATGGCTTGTGAGGTATCATTTGAAAACGCATAACCTACTGAATATTATCCTCCTGTTAAAACGTGTAGTAACACTGTATGTAAAGTTATGAGATTTTACTGTATGATATTACTGAAAAAGTTACAATTCTGGGGAACACCCACAGACCAGTTCCTCAGAGACAGCAAGGCAAACAGCTGGTCAAACAGCCAGTCTCCTGCAGGGGGAAGGTGGGAAGAAGACATTTACATTCCATCACAGGGACCACTTGAAGTTGTTGTGGAAAATGACCACACGATTGATTTTGAATCAGCTCAGCCTGAGGCTCTTTTCTTGGTTAAAAGTGCGCAGGGGGCAACAGCTATTGGAATACTGTCCCCCTGAGCTAAAAATCACACAAGCCTTTTAAAGCTTAAAACCCCAAACAATGACACATACGTTGCACGTTAATTTCCTTATTTGGAATATATTGCAAAATATGATGCAGGTCAAAAGCAAGCTGAACAATCAGTTTTCCATATTCAGCCTTTCCTGTTATTGTTATTACACCTGGTGATATAGGAGCAAGACTCTGCATGTCTCAAGAAATGTCACTACCAACCTAGGCCATTTTCACATGCTGGGGTGCAATCCAGATCAGTGAGGAGTTGTGTCATCTGTAATCCTGGGTGAGATTCAGTGTTCTGCTGCTGGAGCTCCCCGGTCTGGATACCCCCAGCCAGCATTCAAGGCCGCACCGAGTGTCTGTGTGATAAGTAACCCTGGACCGGCAGCTCTGACTCCAGCCGCCTGCTTGTTACATACCAAGCCCATTCTGGTTTGGGTAGAGATGGCTCAGGCTTTGGGAGAAGGCCGGGGGTAGGAAGCTTCTATTCATTATGCTGGACCTAACCCCCAGTTTTACTTGAATAAAGAGGAGATATTTGGCACTGTGTGATACTGCTCCTGTGCTCTGTTCCCAAAGTGTTCTGCAGCTTGGGAGGGTCTCTGGTAGTGTGTGTGTGTCACTGGCATATTGGGGTGATGCTGAAACACGACAGAGTAGAGGTGGCATTATGGGGGTGGCATGAACCTTCACTCTTCATTTCCCCTTTCAAGAACAGAGGGAACAGGAATCCTTACCCAGCGAGGTCACATTCTCATAGTTCTGCTGCATGACATCCCAGTAGAGGGCTCTCTGAACGGGGTCCAGCAGAGCCCCCTCTTCCCTGGTGAAGTACACAGCCACCTCCTTGAAGGTCACCAGCTCCTGAAAGAGCAAGAGTCCAACACTCAGTACCTGCTGCCTCACTCACAACCCCCCTATTCACGGAACAGCAGCACCAGGTAAATGGAAGCTCCGGGAGGCACATGTTAACAGAGTCCCACCTCACCTAGCTTAGAGCAGCCAGGCGGCATCAGAGGGTAGAAAGAGAGAACCTTTGTGTCTCCCAGCTGACAGAGGGAGGCAGGATCTTCACATTTATCACATACCTACTAGCCAGAGCTTGATATAGGAGATGGGGCTGTCTCTGGACCCTAGTGGTGTCTCCCTGGTAGGAATCCCAACACTCTCCAAATTAAATATATAGAAGAAAGGGGAAGTCAATAGTAAAGAATAGAAGTTAGAAGGTCAGATTTGTAGAAAACTGGTAAAGAAAGCGATCAGAAATCAATGACCAATCAATGACAATAAGAAGGAAGATTTTAAAAGTATATTAAGTGCAACCTTAATCCTAACAATGGTACTTTACTAATAGAAATGGCAGAATTATCAAAATAATGCAGAAGCGGTAAAAGTCCTCAATAAATATTTCTCTCCTGGATTTGGAGAAAAACAGATGATGTACTCGTTTCATAAGATGTTGATGGCGACACTCTTTCCATTCCAACAAAAAGTCATGAGGACAGTAGCTATTAAAGTCAGATATGTTTAAATCAGCGGGTCCAGATAACTTGTATCCAAGACTTTCTAAAAGACCTGAAGTCTGACATCTATATTCATCAAGAGAATGGAGCAGCCAATACTGGATTTCATTCATTAATAAAGAATCAAAGAAGGGTAATATGATTAGTGCCCACTAACAAAGGTTTAGAGAAAATAGAGCCTATCAAACTAACGGGATATCCTTACTGGAGGAGATCAAAAGTTTGGTTGCAGCTAATAGTATTGATGTAATTTACCTAAACTTCTGTAAGGGATATGACTTGATCAGCACAATATTTTTACTAAAAAAACTAGAATGATACAAAATAAACATGGCATACATTAAATAGATTAAAAACTGTGATAGTAAATGGGGAACCAGGGTTGAGTGGATTTCTTTCTAGCAGGTTCCCGCAGGGATTGGTTCTTGGCCCTGTGCTATTTAACATTCTTATCCATGACCTAAAAGAGTGTATAAAATCATCACTTATAAAGTTTGCAGTTGCCACAATGATTGGGGTTGTGAGTAGAATGAAGTGTGAGTAGATTCAGGCTCCATCACTGGGAGTCTGGGAAGTTGTCCCAGCCCTGGCTGGAGGGTTATTTCCTGTTCCACAAAGAAGGGAAGTTCCATTCCCAACTCCTGTGCCTTGAAATTAGGCCCTATCTGACATTACACCCCCATATTCATCATAGTGGTACGGTTATAATATGATTAGGACATAATTATGATGTATTTTGTACAAGATGCATTATGTGTGGTGTCACTGGAAAAGTTATGATTTGCTGAATATGATTATCCTATTTGTGTGCACATATCACGTTCGTATCTGAAGTTATGGATATTGACTCTGTATCTGTCTTTCAAATGTGCTTACTCTGGGTAACACCCACAACGAGCCTTTCAGGTACAACAGTGAAGAAGCCAGACAGTGCTGATGGCTCATCAACAAAGACAATGGACTGTGGAAGAGCTTAGCCTTCCTCTGAATGTTTCAGCCAGCCTATTAGTCATGGATACTAGGTAAGGTAATAATTGGAGATATACCAATCTCCTAGAACTGGAAGGGACCTTGCAAGGTCATCTAGTCCAGCCCCCTGCCTTCACTAGCAGGACCAATTTTTGCCCCAGATTCCTAAGTGGCCTCCGCAAGGATTGAACTCACAACCCTGAGTTTAGCAGGCCAATGCGCAAACCACTGAGCTATCCCTCCCCCACTATGATGCAGCAGGGCCTGTGACCAGACCACATGACACTAAACTCCATTTTAGTACCTGTATTTTTCCACAAACTGGACTGGGAACTGAGTTTGGAACAAAGGGGTCACGCCATATGGAAAAGCTACACAAGGTGTGGTGTGACGTTATCTCTTGGTCTCATTCCCCACAGAAGAGAACTCCTGGAAACACCTGAGAAACAAAAACTGAAGTGGGGGAAGTGCTGCTCCCAGGATAAAGGGATTTCTAGCTTGTGTATGGAAACTTGGTGGACTGCTTGTATCATCAGTCAGGGTGAGAAACTGCTAATTCAAATTCTATCCAGCTAGTATATTAGTCGTAGTTTGAGTTTTGGTTATTTGCTAAATAATCTGCTTTGATCTGTTTGTTATCACTTATAATCACTTAATCTGTCTTTCTGCAGCTAATAAACTTGTTTTATGCTTTCTCTTAACCAGCGTATTTTGAGTGACGTGTCTGGGGAAAATCTCAGCTTGGTTAGCACAAGCTCGCTGTGCACATCTGTCCCAGATCGAGGGGAAGGGGAACTATATTAATGAGCTGACATTACAGAGATCCCTGTGCACTATAAGAGGGTATAATTCTGAATGTATCCTACAGCAAGTGTGCAAGGTTGGGGAGCTGAGAAATTGGCTGTTGTCGTCTATCTGTGCTTGAGCGGCTTAGGTAAAGCACTCAGGTAGCTTAGTTGGGTGTATGGTGTCACCTGCTGTCCTGTTGGGTGATAACAGGCACTGGAGAGGCTGGCTGAATCTCCAGCAAATCAGTGTGAGAAGGGCCAGCCCAGCTTGAGGGTTAGAGGGCACAGCGGTTCCCAGAAGCCCCCCAGACTGCCCCCTGCGGGTGACAACCCATCACACCCTAAACTACACTAGTGTCAGCAGGTTTGTCACATCCTGTCCCCTCCCTTTCTCCGCCCGAGATATTTCCTGCCTCCCACCACCTCTAGCAATTCCCACCCTCCTATGCATTTACTGCTCCTCTCCCTCCAAGCAGAACCCACCACCAGCTCCCTGAGAATCCCTTACCTGAGACAGCTCCATTGCAACCATTTCCTTCCCCCTGGGAGGACGGGATGATCTGGAGCAAAACATGGATGTTATTCTGTAGCCTGCTGGGGTGAAAAGGGCAAGGTGTAAGAATTCAGACGGGGCTTTTGTACATTCCACAAGCCGATTCCCCCCAGGTTTTCCCCTGCTAATGGACACTCTAGGTTCTGCCACACTGTGAAGCACAGAGTGACCTTATCCCAGTACAGGCCTAGCCCCCTCCCACCAGGGTGTAACCCTCTGACACATGGTGAAACCCTCCCAGTAACAGTCTCTCTGTTACACTTATCAAGTTGGTGGACAATACCAAGCTGGGAGGGGTTGTAAGTGCTTTGGAGGATTGGATTAAAATTCAAAATGATCTGGACAAACTGGAGAAATGAGCTGAAGGAAAGAGGATGAAATTCAATAGAGACAAGTGCAAAGTACTCCACTTTGGAAGGAACAATCAGAGATCAGAGAAGAGCAGAATCCAAGGAGTCACTTTGGGGGATTCTCCCTGTCATTGTCCCCAAGGCAGCTCTCTCAGGTTTACAAAGTTGTTTGATGTTACAGCCATTATACAGTCTCTCCTGGGAGTGCCCCTTTCATCGGCTGGACCTAGTTTTAGGTTTCGGTAGTTAACAATCTTGGTTTATTGTTTATCTAACCAGTGTGTTTGGATTCAAGTGTGTTGGAAACTCCATTTGGGATAACAAGCTGGTGCATGTCATTTTCCACTGATGAAATGACAGACTTCATATGAGCTTGCTTTGTTCAGTAGCGTGCTGGACAGTGCAAGACGCACATTTCTGGGGGAAAGTTGGGCACTTGAGAATTTGCTGGTTTTTTCCTGAGGTGTAATTCATGAGTGGCTGTCTAGCAGCACTCAATACTGTGTAGCAGGGAGAGAGTTACATGCTGGAGACTGTGTGTAAGACAAGACTGTGTGACAAGAGGGGCTGTTCTCACGGGAAAACAGTGGAAAAGGCACCCCAGGTTGGAGAACTGAGGGGACACAGCTATTTAACAGTCCAGATTGTACTCTGGGTAATGTCACAGACACTCATTATGACAGAGCCTCTTTCAACACAGAGAAAGTAAATCCATGTCCCAGACATCGAAGACTCCAGACAGAGGGCAACTGTCCCTGGCACTGCTTCTTGCTGACAGAGAGGTTCAGAGACAGTGAGAGAGTCCTGGGGAAGCTGGGAACAGGAAGCATGGGCTGGTGGGGATCAGCTGAGAAAGGGAACAGGAAGGACAGGGATATCACTGAATGCAGGATCTCAGCAGTACTAGATGACAGGATAGCACATAGTGCAGCCCATTGGAAAACATAATCCCAACTATACATACAGAATGATGGGGTCTACATTAGCTGTTTCCACTCAAGAGATGGATCTTGGAGTCACTGTGGATAGTTCTCTGAAAACATCCACTCAGTTTGCAGCAGCAGTGAAAAAAAGCGAACAATGTTGGAAATAATTAAGAAAGGGATAGATACGACAGACTATATCATATATCATATTTGTAAAAACAGCAAATGAATCCATGATACACCCACATCTTGAATACTGCACGCAGATGTTGTCGCCCCATCTCAAAAAAAGATATACTGGAATTGGAAAAGGTTCAGAAAAGGGCAACAAAAATGATTAGGGGTATGGAACCGTTATGCCAGACCTAACTTCCAGTTTCACTTGAGCAAACAGGAGCTATTTGACACTGTGCGATATGGCTCCTGTGCTCTGTTCCCAAAGTGTTCTGCAGCAGGGGAGGGAAATGAGAGAATGTTCTTTTTCTTGCCTATGTCCCAAGGATGGACCCCTAAAATGGAGCTGAGCACAGGGACCTACTAACGCTAATTCCGCCACTGAGCTTCCTTCTCTGGATACCCCCAGCCAGCATTCAAGGACGCACGGAGTGTCTGTGTGATAAGTGACCTTGGGCCAGCAGCTCTGATTCCAGCAGCCTGCTTGTTACACCCCAAGCATTATTGTGGTCTGGGTGGAGAAGGCTCAGAGTTTGAGAGGTCAGGGGTAGGAAGCTTCTGCTGATTATGCCGCACGTAACCCTCAGTTTTACTTGAGCAAACAGGAGATATTTGACACTGTGCGATACGGCTCCTGTGCTCTGTTCCTAAAGTGTTCTGCAGCAGGGGAGGGTCTCTGGTAGTGTGTGTGTGTCACTGGCATATTGGGGTGATGCTGAAACAGGACAGAGTAGAGGTGGCATTGTGGGGCTGGCGTGTACCTTAACTCTTCATTTCCCCTTCCCAGATCCGAGGGGACAGGAACCCTTACCCAGCGAGGTCACAGTCTCATAGTTCTCCTGCATGACATCCCAATACAGGGCTCTCTGAGCGGGGTCCAGCAGAGCCCACTCTTCCCTGGTGAAATGCACAGCCACCTCCTCGAAGGTCACCGGCCCCTGAAAGAGCAAGAGTCCAACACTCAGGACCTCTTTCCTCACTCACAGCCCCACTATTTGTGGCAGAGAGGAGCCAATCAAATGGAAGCTCTGGGTGGATCCCACTCAACAGAGTCCCACCCCCACTCCGCTCAGAGTATCCAGCAAATACCAGGGTGAGGGGACGAAGAGAGAGCCCCTTGTCTCTCCCAGCAGATCCATCACACACCTGCTAGCCACCGACTGATTCAGGAGATGGAGCCCCTAGCAGGGTCCAGGGAGAGCTCCCTGGTAGGAAGCCCAACACCCTCCCCATTGTGAGGAGCGGGATATGAAGGGAGAGGCAGCTCCAATAAGCCTGACTCATGGGTGCCCCCTTCATATCTCACAGCGGCCGCTGGTTAGTGAGGTCAGGCTCCAGCACTGGGAGTCTGGTCAGTTTGACTAGCTCCATGTAGGTGGGCTATTTTCTTTCTTCACAAATTAGGGTATTTCCACCTCCGAACCTCCTGGGTCTGTTCCTAGAATCTGGGCCACTTTTTAAATAACTCCCAGCAGGTTTGCCACACCCTGGCCTCCTCCTTTCCCCACGCTGTGAATTTCCTGCCCCGCTCCAACCTCTAGACCAGACTGTGCAAACCTTCCCATCTCCGGTGTATTTGCTGTCCCTCTCCTCCAGCAGGAACCCACCAGCAACCCCCCAATAATCTCTACCTGAGTTGGCTCCACTGCAGCCATTTCTCTTCTCTGTCCCACGCCAGGCTGGGATGAGCTGGAGCAAAACATGGACGCCATTCTGCAGCCTGTCTCGGGGAGAAGGGTGTATCAGAACCGGTTTTAGTTAATTTCACATCAGAATTCCCCCAGGCCCTTTCCCTGAAGACAGACACCCTAGATTCTGCCATGCAGGGAAATGCTCAGTCTGTTTATTACAGTGTAGATCTGGCCCCTCCTGCCATGCTAAGCCCAGACACATTTTTAACCTCCCTTCTCCCTCCCCTCACCCTCTAACAAAGTCTCTGAACACAAGGCTAGAAAAGAGCAGAACCAAAGGAGTCACTGTGGGGGATTCCCTCGGACACTGACCCCACGGCAGCCACACCCCAGCAGGGGGAATATGGAGTCAGGAACTGGCTTTTCCTCTGTCTGATCCTTGTTTTGTTCACTGGAAAGTCACAGGGGCAGAGGGAGCCCTGGGGGATGTCTCTTGAACTGGAGTATGGAAGGCCTGGAGGGACAAAATAGATAAGAAATGTCCATGGCCTGTCACTAGCAAATAATGGCCACCATGGATCCACCCCAGAGGTGGCTGCATCTTAGCACTGCAGGAAGCAACCCCTCACCAAGGCCATTTGCCATGGGGCTTGGGATACTTCTCAGCTGACACTGCACTCAGAGTGACCTCCTCATCCCGTGCCAGCTGGAGAAAAGGGTCCAGCCAACTCTTCTGTAACTGGTTGGGAACCACCGATCTCCAAACAGGGGGAGGCCTCTGGCTTTGATGGGTATTAAATATGTGGCTGATCTCTTTCTTTTGTAGCCTGATTTGGGGAGGGTTAGTAGGGACAGTGGAATTTATCCACTTAATTTAGTTGTATTTAATAAGTAATTTTCTAATTAATTAGTAATGTTAATAATACTTGATAGATATTAATAATATGGGTATGGCTCGCCAATATGTGTGATCAGAAGATAAAGTTCGTCTTGAATCAGGCTTCACAGAATTTAATACAAGGAGATTGGGGTATATTACAGGAAATTTAGACAGAGACAGAGTTTAGTCAAACAAGACCTTTTATTTAAAATCAATAAAACAAGAAGTAAATGTAAAATGTTAAAAAGCAGTATGAGATTACAAAGTTATAAAATATCACAGTTCTTTAAGAGATATGATATGATATTACACAGTTCTAAATGCACTTTGCAGCAAATAGTACTAGAGTAAATTTCACACCTCTGCTAGAGGAAGTATAGTTATAAAGAAACTGGTTATGAGTTAAACCCTTCTTAGCATAGATGCTTTAGAGGTGAAGTAGAAATTAAGAATTATTTCATACTTACAGCTGTGAAAGGACAGAACACTACGACTTATCAGTAGTTGACAGCTTTCGTAGGTGTAGGCAGGGTGAGGCGATGGAGAATAGAAGGATGGGTGTATCGCCTGCCTAATGGTGGATTGTCACACCTTTTATAGGGAGAAATCCTTCCTCCTATGCCCAAATTTGTCTTTCCCCCATGGAAAGGTGAGGGTACCTGTTTTCATTGGCTGACCTTTTGTGTGCGTACTAATGACAGCTATATAGTAGCTTGCGGGTGTATGTGTTACATTTGTGGTCAAAAATACCCTCCTTTGTACCCTAACTAGGTGAAAGGTTAGTAAACATTCAAAAAGTCCCTAGACATTGTGCGTAGGTTTGTCTCCTATTATTACTTTTCTGAGTAAGGGTCTTAAAGGTTGCTGTCAGCGTCACAAAGGAAATAGGCCAGGATGTCTGGCTTAGAAGTTTCTAGATATCTTGCGTTACAGCTATTGCAAATTCCTATTAATCTATGCAGCTTACACACTTTATCAAAAAGACATTTTATACAGACCAACAGATTAATCCTCAGGGCTACACTTTGGCAAACATTTTAACAGAGGTAAAGGAGGGACCAAATGATTCACAAAGGAGTCGGGAAAGATGATCTCTGGGCAATTTCACCCCGTGCGACCTCCAGGATGGAGAAGAACTCAGGGCAACAGGTTCCCTCGAAGGAAGAAGTTGCTGGGATTTAGAAACACGGGGAACAGCCCCAAACCCGAGGGGATTTTTAACTGACATTTGATAATGAGATAGAAAGAGGCAAAACCTGAGCTTTGAGAGCAACGTTCAGAAATGAAAGAGAAAGGGTGGAAATCTGAGAGATTTTGGATCCATTTTGCAAATTATAGAGAGACAAGTGGAAAATCAGAGGGATTTTATATCAGTTGTTGATAGGAGGCAAAATCTGAGTGTTTCACATCAATATTTGATAAATGAATAAAGAGGAAATGGGCAACATTTGCAAACATTTTATATCCATGTTCAAGAATCTGAGAAAAGGTGTAAATCTGAGATTTTCTTAGAATTTTATAATTAGAGAGACGGGGAAATCTCAGGGCATATTCAATTAGAAATAGACAACTAGAGAGCAGTGGGGCAAATGTTTAGGGTATTTTATATGAATCTTTGAGATTTGCAAAGCAAATATGTCACAAACTGCGTATTTGATAACATGAGAGAAAAACATCAAGATCTGAGGGGATTTTATATTGCTGTTAACAAACTAGTGGAAAAGGGGGACTGTTGGACTGGATTTTATACGACTGTCCAATACATAAACACAAAGTGATGGTTCCCCCACCCCCACCATTGCCATGGGCAGCAGGGAGCCCTTTGAGGAGCTGATTAAAAGGGAGGGGGAGGGGGAGCTGAAAGGTCCCTGGATAAAGGAAGGGAGCAGCAGTGGGGGACGGACAGGTGACTGGCAACTGATGGTTGGGGGCAACTGCGTTGGTAGTTAGGGGGCAACAACTGGGATTGGGAAAGGGGGGTCTGGGCAGTCCCCATGGGGGACACGTGCATCTCCCTTCCCTGGCAGAGACCCGGCATCTCCTAGAAGATCAGGGTTGGAAGGGACCTCAGGAGGTGTCTAGCCCAACCCCCTGCTCAAAGCAGGACCAATCACCAACTAAATCCCCAAATGGCCCCCGCAAGGAGTCAGCTCCCAGCCCTGGGTTTAGCAGGCCAGTGCTCTAACCACTGAGCCATCCCACCCCCACTCCAGGGGCAGCCATGTGCTGGGGAATGACGCAGGGCAACAATTTCCCACCTACACAAGGACAAATCGCTGCAGATAACACGGGTGGAAAATGCCCCTCACGAGAGAAGATTTTAAACTGACGTTTGAGACTCATGGGGAGAACGGGGGAAATCGGGGGAGACGGGAGAGCTGATCATTGGAGGGGAAAGGGGGGAAATCGCCCCAGATTTTATAGCCCTGTGTGAGACACTGAGCGAGAAAAGGGGCAGAACTAGAGAGAATTTGTATCAGGGGCGAGAGCCAAGTGGCACAAACAGGGACAGGATCCAATTAACCCCCCTCCCCCCTTCGCCCGCCCGCCACTTCTCCCCCCACTTGGGAATTTCCTGGCTGCCCAGAGACAGTTCAAACCCCCCCCCGCATCCCACTGACCTTCCCCCCCCCAACTCCAGCTTCTCCCCTCCCTGCCTGACACCCCCCATCTCCCCCCACACCACAGGGGATCCCCCCCCGCCAGGCCCCAGTCTCTGCCCCCCAAATCCCAGCAGTGCCGGGGGCAGCTCCTGCTGCAGCTCCACTGGGGCTGAGGCAGCTCTGAGGCTTCTCCCGGGTTCCCCGGGGCAGAGTCACTTTCCTGCCCAGCCCCAGTGCCCCCCCCCCCGGGGTCTCTCACTCCCCGGGGGCTCCGTGGGAGGCTGGACACCAGGGATGCAGGACGGCAGGAATGGGGGTGACAGGCCTCCTGTTCCTCAGTCTCACGGCGGGACCCAGGGGGTTCGTCGCTCTCCGGCTCGGGAGCACTGGGAAGACCCGACCGTGGAGGGGCCGTCGCTGGGGGGGACGGCCCCGCCCAGGCGCTGAACACGTCCTTATATCACTTCTGTGGCGGGAAAAGGGCTGAGGAGATGGAACGCTGAGGGCTGGTTTTGGCGGGAAAAACCGGTTTGGACTGGTTTGAGCCTGTCCCCTGATGGTAAACAAGTCCCCTCTCAGAGATGGAGTCCAGGGGTCAATAGTTCATATGCTCCAGATTGGATCTTATTTTAAAGCCAGTGATTTACTTCGTAGACATCTTATTAACCAACTAATGGAACCTATTCAACAGTTCATACTTCTCACACCTAACAATGAGATAAAAAAAAGAACACAGACAAGCCTTGTCAGTAACAGCTAATGTCCCAACTGGGACGCACGTGAGCTTGTTGCAGAGCTGCTGCTCAGGGATGGGAACCTCCTGGCACCCCAGCCTCCAAAATCACTCAGGCTGCACTTTCTGCACGACTAGGTGCTGGCTGAGGGGGGCGTGGGAATTGGTGGCCTCTGCTGCAGGTGATGGGAATCGCAGGTATTTAAAGCCATGGCCTAGAGGAGGGAAGTGCCTAACTCCAGAGTCTGCAGCTGCCTAGGGCCAGGGCTGAGGATTTAGAGCCCCTAGTGCTGCCGTTGCAAGGTTCAAGCACGCTCAGCCCTGGCATTGCCACCCCTCCTGCGGCTAGTAGCTGCAGCTGGCTAAGGCTGGCCTCTGGGAACTGGCCCCATGGCTGTAGCCAGAGAAGCTGCAGGTGGCTCTGTGACTACTGGGGCCATTAAGCTAGAGCAGCTAAAGATACTGGACTTAACCTCAAGGAACAGAGGGCACCAGTAGGACAGGAATGTCAAGGGGAGCAGGGAAGGAGGGAGCAGGTCAGGCTGGCAGAGGGAGCTTCCAGCTGGGTGGGAGCATTTCCAAAGTGGAAAGGAAACAAGTATGGGGAGAGGTGGTGGTGACCAGGTAGCAGACTAGCATGTAGATGGGAGCAGAGGGAGAGAGGCTGGTGGCTTTGGATTCCCAAGGGCTCAGTCCTGACTTTGGGGAGATGGTGTTTGCAGCTGGCTGGCTCACATGGTAGGATGGGGGCTGAGGGGGGGAATCTGTCAGACCTGATCAGGTGTCTGCTGGCTTTAGAACTCTGAGCTGAGACTAGGACCATCTGCCGTGACTGGTGACATGGGGGGTACTGGAGACATGGCTAGAGAAGGTCTGAATGAGGAAGGAGATAAATCTGTGGGGAGTTTCCTTGATCACTATGAAAGTTCTGCTCACTGTGGACACTGGTAAACCCACATGGGTGTACAGCTCAATAAGAAAACCCGGGGGCTGAGGGAGCTGTGTATGGCAAGGCGTACAGTCATGTAGGGGTGTGTGATCAAAATGAAAAATGTCTCTGAGGTTCAGTACCGGGTATCCTATGGCACCAATGGCACTGTCCCACCAGGCCCACACTCGGAGCCCACATTGACTACATAGGGGCCTACAAATATGTTTGGTACCGGGACCCACAAAAGGTTAATCTGGCCCTGACTGCCCGAGCACTATTTCAGCCCCACTTTTTTGGGTGGACCTCCCACAGTGGGAGCTGCAGAGCCCTCCCCCGCAACACCCCCCCCCTCCTGGTGTTGGGAGGGGAACAGGAGAAAGAACAAAATAAGCAAGAGAAGAAGAGAAAGGAGGGAGGGATGGAGGAAAATGTGAAACAAAAAGGACAAACCCTAATGTCCCCAGTTAATTATTGACATACATGTGACCTCAAGTACTACCAATCTGTGTTCCCCCCACCACACACACACACACACCCAACCATCTCCCAAACAGACCCTCAGTCCAAAAAGCATTCATCCTTCATATCGTTGAAAAGACTCACAGCAAACAGAAGAATTCTGGTTTTTAAAATAATCCTCCAGCAAGACTAAGAAACACATCTATCTGTAGCTTAGAAAACATTCCCAAGAAATTTTAACAATATGTTGTCATGAAGAAACCAAAGGACTAAAGAGACCTGATTTTTCAACTACTTAAAAAAAAAAACTTCTCAAATCAGCATCTTTAGAGTGAAACTCTTTCTGCTTTTGTAACCAGACAATTCTCCCCAGAAGGAGAGGCACTGGTCCTGGAGACACTGCAATACCAGGTCAATGCATGGGATGGACAGAGCAAGCTCCTATTCCGCAGGTAAGTGCTGCATCCCTGACCCCCTCCCAGAGCCTGCACCCTCACCCCCTCCCCACATACCTCTTCCCACTCCCAAACTCCCTCCCAGAGCCTGCTCCCCGCTCCACACACCCCTGCCCCCAACTCTCTCCCACAGCCTGCACCCCCTCCTCCTTCCCACATGCCCCCTCCCGCCTGCCCCCAGTCTCCCACCCAGAACCTGCAACCCCACTCCTCCTCCTGTTCCTGCTACCCCCTGCCCCAGCCCAGAGCCTGCACCCTGCACCCAAACTCCATCCCAGAGCCTGCACCCCAGAACCCCTCCCCCACCCAAACTCCCTCCCAGAGCCTTAGGCAGGTGAAGGGCGGAGTTTTGGGGGGCGGGTTCTGAGCGGTATGAGTGACATTATTGGCCACTGGGAGGACTGGAGGACTGGCACCGGCCCTAAGGTAAATCGTGGTTGAGACCCTGCTTTAAGGGATTGGAGCAATGCTGGAGAGACTGACGGGCAGGGAGCTGGGGAGCTGTGTGTGCCCCAAGGAGAGTTGTTGTTGTGCTCTGGTGACACAGAGCGGGGGTGGGGAGTTTGTAAGCTGTGGTGTTTGTATAGAGAGAAAGTTTACTAATCCCCAGGGTAAAAACTGTTCCTGCTCTGGGCTATACAGGACACTCCTTGTTGTGAGTATAAATCAGTGGGTGAATGTTTCCCAGCAGGGTAATGGGTTCCTAGTTCCAATCCAAGTGATTCCCTTTAAAAACTTTTTCGAATGAAAATCGATTTCCAGACCCATCTCCAGTATGTTCAGGAGTTCGCTGAATGGGGGCGGGGCTTGAAATGAATTTAAACACTCAGCATTTTCCTGTGCAAATGAATAAAGACCTAGCAGAGCTGTCCAGCAGCTGAAATCAGTTCCAGTCCTCGGCGTCTCTAAGAGGGACACTCAGTAGCTGAGGCATGTGGGACACCTCTGTGGTGAGGACAGGTGAAAAAATGCTGGATTCAATGAAAGCTGAGACCATAGGAGGGGAAGGTGAACGGCAGCACCACACAGGGTCATAACACTCAGACACGGGGCTTCACTGTCACTTCCCCTGTGTTTTTCATCATTTCTATCCTAAGGAACACACCCTCCCCCTCCCCCCCACATTGTCACACACAACCTTCTCCCCTTGAGCCCCATCCCACCCCTACCCCTCTCCCCCACACATGCCATGGGACACAGCCTCTCAGTGACTCACCCAGATGGGGGCTTGTCTCTGCATCTCCCCAACAGGGGAGCAGAGAGCCAAAAGGGCCACAGGAGACCAATGGAGCTAGGCAGGGATAGAAAATACTTCCCCTCCCTTCCCAAGAGTCCCGTTAATCTCACCCATGGGACGTTCCAGCACCGGGTGGGCTCAAAGCACCAACCTTCCCCTGAGCAACGGAAGGGGGAACCAGCTCTAGCACATGGAAGGAGGCTCCCCACCTCTGCTGCTGCCATCCTGCAGCCTTTAATATGGATTTGTTTTAGCTAATGCAACCCCCCCACTCCACTAATCCATCCATGAAACAAAGAGACAATTCCTGAGTTGGGCTCCAGTGGTGCAATGGGTTAGCGCAGTGCTGAGCTGGAGCCGGTTTCACCAGTTCGCAGGAGCCGGTTGTTAAATTTAGAAGCCATTTTAGAACCTGTTGTCCCAGGACAAATGGTTCTAAAAGGGCCACCCTGCCCCCTGCCACAGCTCACCTCTGCTCCTCCCCTCCCCCTCCCTTGCTTCCCACAAATCAGATGTTCACACAGGAAGCCTGGGACTCAGGAGGGCTCCTTCCTCATCAAGCAGCTCAGTGGATGGGAATCTTAGAGTCACCCTGGGGCTTTAGGAGCAGAAACCCCCGCAGAGCTTCCATGCAATTGGAATGTGGATAAATTGGAGAGAGTCCAGCGGAGGGCAACAAAAATGATTAGGGGGCTGGAGCACATGACTTATGAGGAGAGGCTGAGGGAACTGGGATTGTTTAGCCTGCAGAAGAGAAGAATGAGGGGGGATTTGATAGCTGCTTTCAACTACCTCAAAGGGGGTTCCAAAGAGGATGGAGCTCAGCTGTTCTCAGTGGTGGCAGATGACAGAACAAGGAGTAATGGTCTCAAGTTGCAGAGGGGGAGTTTTAGGTTGGACATTAGGAAAACCTTTTTCACTAGTAGGGTGGTGAAGAACTGGAATGGGTTACCTAGGGAGGTGGTGGAATCTCCTTCCTTAGAGGTTTTTAAGGTCAGGCTTGACAAAGCCCTGGCTGGGATGATTTAGTTGGGTTTGGTCCTGCTTTGAGCAGGGGGTTGGACTAGATGACCTCCTGAGGTCCCTTCCAACCCTGAGATTCTATGATTCTGTGCTCACTGTTCCTGGTTGGACTCTAATAGAGCGAGTACCAGAGCATCTTAACTTCCATTCACTGTTCCGGTTGGACTCTAACAGAATCTTAACTTCCAAATTGGGAAAGAGAGTGTTTTTCCAGTGGCGATTTACCAGCAAGTGTATGTGATGGACGCGTTACAGAGTAGGCAGCTACTTCACTGCCTCACCCTGTTTGCTTTTCTTTTTCAATAGCTTTAACCCTAAAGCAAAGCTCACAAATGCTCCAATAAGGACACACATTGCTTGTTTCATAGTAAATATATAAATATGTGGCTGAAAATCCTCATTATTCAGAATAATGTGGAAACTAACACTTTAAAGTGAAGACCCTAGGTTTGATTGTTAATTAGTCGTGCCCCCAGTAATAAAACTTCCAAGGATGCTCCAAATTATTAATAAATTGTTTATAAAATTCATTTCAAGTTGAACTTGTTTTTAAGCAATAACCAAGCTCTCTAATGTTTACAATTACACAATTTTGGACAACCTTTTTAATGCAAAGACCTGTTTTAAGCCCCGCTTGGACACCAGTTACATGTGGGATAATTACTGTTTGAAATGTATGAAGTATTTTTGGTCTTTAGACAAGGTTAACCATTTGTATGTAGGAAAATGACTGAATCTGGTCACATCTGGGCAGGTGTGCATCCCAACAGGCTTGGTCTCAAAAGCCTGCAAGAGAGGAGATGTGGGAGGAGTGCAAGAGACTCCTACTGTGGTACTGGGTGCTAGAGTGATGCGGAAATGGGTGTAACCAGCCTATTGATCCATAGGTGTTGAATCCATTTCTGTTCATTCACTGGGGGTGATGCAGAGCAGATGCGAGTGGGAGGCAAGGAGAGCAAGAGCTCACGCCTCAGTAGAGCTTTGGGAACCGAAGACTCTTTCTTGGGTTATTTCCTGTGCTTGCAGAAGACTCCTCAGGCCAGTGGAGCGGAGCAGGGCAAGAGTCTCGGCCCCAGGAAGAGGATCTGGAAGAAATGGACCTGCGCAATCTAGACATCCAACTTTCCAGAGGCATGTAACCAAAGATACTCAGTCCTCACCTCTTCCACATCACTGGGCAAGAGTTCCTGGTCACGGCATGCTAGCCCTGCTCTCTACCTTGCTTCAGCGGATGTGAGCATTCTGGTTAGGGGAGATCTCTGTGGGATAAAGGCAAGGGGAAAGGACAATAGAATGCTGTGCTCATTTTGGATGTGGGAGCAGCCTGGTGCCTCTTACATATAGCCATGACTGCCTTGGGGACTAGCAATCACCGGAGCCAACTACCTTTACATTCCCTGCCACTCGCTTGATGTTCTTGGGCTCAACCTTCCTGTATCCACCCATCCCAGCGCAAAGGTAAAATGTTAGGGAGACACTTTACTGGTGCTGGCAATGGCCTCCAGAGCTCGGCGCCTGACCAGAAGCTGCCGTTCTCAGCCCCCCCACTCCCCCCATGTCAGAGCCACCAGCTGCATAGGGTGGCTAACTTTCTAATTTGGGAAAACTGGATGCTGAGCAGTGGAACTTCCCTGCCCCCTGCTGCACCTCGTCTATGAAAGCACTGCTCCTGCTCCTTCTCTTCCCTCAAGGGCCCCCCCTCCCCATCTTCCCCACCCTGTCGCTCGCTGATCTCCTCACCTCCCTCCCCCCACCAGCTGAGCAGACCTTGAGGGCGTGGTGGCTTGGATCACAGAAACACCACTGGGCACTGCCACCTGTTGTACCAAGACTACTCCGGCACCCTGTCTTGTTGAGCCAGACATGCCCATCTGCTCCAGCACAGACCCAGGGTCTGAACCGCATGCCCCAAAGCTGCAGACTTAACCTGAAAGCAACTTACGGAAGTGTTCCTGTCTTTAACACTCAGAAGTCTCCCAATGGGTTCTAAATCCCAAATATATCCATTTTACCCTGTCTATAGCTTATACAGGGTAAACATAAATTGTTCACCTGCTATAACACTGATAGAGAGATATGCACAGCTGCTTGCCCCCCGACATACTCTGGGTTAATTAGTAAGTAAAAAGTTATTTTATTAAATACAGCTAGTAGGATTTAAGTGGTTCCAAGTAGGAGCAGACAGAACAAAGCAAATTACCAAGTAAAATAAAATAAAACACGCAAATCTCAGCTGTTCTCCTAAGCTCGGGATGTGTGTGTGACTGGGGCAGGACGCTGGAGGTACAGCTGTTCTCCCAGGGTTGGGGGGGGCTGTGTTTGTGACTGGGGCGTTAAACTTCCCCGAGGAGTCAAAGCCCTGAGGTTGCCTTAGCAGCTACTCTCTTGCAAAATAACGAGGCAGGCAAACTAGTGCCAGTAGCATATGAGTGTAAAAAAACTTCAAGGTGCTGAGTTAAATTTTAATCCTTGTGAGCCTGAATGTTTATCAGCTGTTTGGGCAATCCAGTCTTTTGACCCGCTCACGAGCACAGCCCTGATCACAATTCAAAGTACTCATACCCCACTCAACTATAGCTTCTCTGACAAACTGATAGGAAGCCGGGTCACCAATACACCTGTGGTCTCAATGAACCCTCATTCCGATCAATATAGCGGTCGTTACCAAAACCGTATCTAAGCCCGATTTATTGACTCACACTTTAATTGAAAAAGGAACTAAGCATGAATGTCCGAGGTTACTTTAGAACAAAAACTTGCACTGGTAGAGGCACCCTCCTTAAGGACAGGAGAAACAGATCTGGTTTACTGATGGCAGCTCAGTAGTAATTAAGGGGAAACGGTATAGTAAATATGCTGCCATAAACCTATGGAAGGAAGTGAATCAAGGTCATTTGGAGCATGGCTCAGCGCAACATGCAGAGCTTCATGTCATATATCAAGTTATAAATGATATTGACGCTTTCCCGAACCAAGCTATATCTATGCAGACAGTGATTTTTGCGTGAAAGGCAAAATTTGATTGGACATTTGACTGGCAACGAAATCATTGGGACGGAGCAGATGGGAAGGAGCTAGCGTACCTAGGAGAATGGGAATGTATCCATTCTTCGAAGGCAAGGAACCCCAATCAGTTACAAAGCCCACAGCAGGGACAGAAGTGTGTTACCGCCGAGGCGACGCTATCACCCAGCGGCAAAACAGAGCAATTGCTACTAGAAGCCAGCTATGCGCCTGAGCTCAATTCTGGTACGCTGCTGCCATCTAGCGATGTGAGTGATAATTGCAGCCAAAGCCAGGGGAAAACGGCGGGGAAGAAGCTGACTGAAGCGGCACATCGGTTCACGCATGACAGGACAGAAGGGACCTAAGAAGGCTAAGGCAGTAGCAGACTGAGACGGTATGGAAGATGATGAGTACATTGGTGCAAAATTGTGTGCACTATGCAAAAGCTCGTTCCCCGCACTGGCAACCAATGAGGCACCTGGGACCATGGCATAATATACAGATAGTTTTCATTGATAAGCTGCCGAGAAGAAACGAAGGATTCCAGTAGTTGTTGGTTAGTATAGATTCATTTTCAGGATGGGTGGACGCATTCCCCACTAGGGCGAATAGTGCAAGAACTGCAGCTAAAAGGCTTTTCACTGAAGTGTACAGCTATGGAACCCCTGAGACTCAGATAATGAAAGTGCATTTGTGGGGCAAATTTTAACGATAATGTTACAAGCCCTAGAGATGAGCCAGAAATGCCACATTCCATACTGACCCCAGTCCTCTCTTCAGGTAAGAAGAATAAATAGCACTATTAAAGAGGTATTGTGAAAAGTAGTATACCATACTGGTATATGTATGGCCTGAGATCCAACCATGCCAGATTAATTTCAGTCAATCAATTAAGTTAATGATTGATCCTGCACATTTTACTATACACCGCAAGGATCATCCCACACAAGTCCAGAATGATTATTTCCAATGGTTTAAACAATTACAGGAGGCTGAAACCTTGGGGATTCCTGGCACAGTCAGTCACTTTGGGAACATTCAATGTACATTGGGGATCCGGTGGTTTTATTTCACCACTGAAAACCAGATCCAAATTATACCACTATCTATGTGTTACATGGGTCCTTTGAGTTACTTACTGGCTAAACATCACACCCTATGACCTTGACGGTATATTGGAGTTTAGCACACCTACCCAGCCTACCATAGATTACAATCGTCATTGTCTACCTGTTCTTCCTGGATACCATGGGTTTCCACCTTTTAAACCAGGAACCCTAGTGACTCAGACAATATCAATACGGGTGAATGGAACTAAATTGGTAGGAAATACAACAGTCTAGTTTTAAATGGTCCACAACCATAAATGTAACTCATCCTCATTAGCTGAAGATGAAGCCTCCCATAGAGATGCAAGTAAAACTACACCTTTCAATAAACTGGACCAGGAATAATTTGACGCTAACATGGCCTGAATGTGCACAATAGAGCGCCGTCATATTTGAAGCATGGTCCAAATTCTTCCAATCAACACATCCCGTCCCTCGTCACTGTCGAGCTATAGCAGATACTTTTAAAGAGTTATAGGAACAGGGACAGGAATTATAAATTCAGTAGACCTAGAAGGGCATTGAAAAATAAGGCCAGCATTGCATCATACTATTGTACCGGGGCAAGAGCACCAGATCACTGAATTGGTACAAACTTGGGATGATACAAAGAACGTGCAATAGCATACTTGGAAATATGTTAACCAGGCATTCTGGGCTCAAGAGCAAGCAAAATTATGTTAGCCTTCCGGTGTTCCAGCGGGGATCTGGCAGCCCTACTCCAGCAGCGGTGCAGACCTGAGCCTGAGCAAGGGACTGGGGCGACAAGAGAAGACCACTGGCCATGTCTCCACACATTGGGGGGTCACCACTCAGGGCAGGTAGAAGGTGCGAGTCTCCTCACAGCAACCCCGACTGACCCACCCTGGCTCCCCAACGGCTCTGCTGATCCCCGAGCCGGGTCCGCGGCCAGGCAGCTCCTAAGGGCTGCAAGCAGTCCAAGGGCGGCCGCACGCTGAGGAGACCACAGCGCTGCAGCCACCCGCCCCGTGGCACCAGCTGCCGCCCACTGCCCGGCTCCGCTCGCCCACCTCTGACGTAGTCCCCCAAATTTTCCTTCTAGCCCACCTCAGCCCCACCACCGGGTTAGTGACAGACGTCTCACGGAATGTTACTCTAACAGTCGTTAGAATTAGCTGCTGCTGGTTTGGTAGAGATCAGCTGTGATAAAATTACCAAATAGCAATCCATTCCTCGTCAGCGCCAGAGACTAATTACTCATGGAGTCTTCGTGTAAAAGCCATGAGAAATCTCTCCTGGTGGTTTGGTAGCGAGCGCTTTGTGAAAATGACCAAACTGAGAAACGCGACGATGAGTGCTGTGGCCGACTTATTGGAGCCTTACTCCGTCAGCCTTCGAAATTCATTCCTGATCAAGGCTAGAGACAAATTTCTCACGGTATGATCGTCCGAAAGAATTTCAGATTCCTTCGTGGTGACTCTCGGCAGGAAATAAGTCAAAGAGCGAATTTTGAAATCGGCTTCACTGGAGCCATGATTTCACACAAAGGGAGGGGTTAGCGCTCATTGTCCCTTAGCCTCAGCGGCGTCCTTCGATCACGCTATCTTTATTACGGAAGATTTAGCCTTGGTAATGATAGCATGAAAACAAGACAAGATGCTCAAACACATATACTGCCATGATAAGGAAAGTGCCAGGTAACGTAATTTTTTCAGTAGCACAGCTCAGTGCATCCTAACGTTTTTAAAAGGCAGATACCTAGAGAAGAGTATAATGAATTTCTCTTTTGAACAGCTCTCTTCCAAACCGTAGGGCTTTTAAAGCATGATAGCTTGAGCAATTTATCCCTAGCACAGATCAGAAATAATGAACTCCTCTTTTGTCTTTCTCACCATCCCGTCTCTTAGTAAACACTAGCAGTGCATCGTGTTAATATATTAGCCTCTTAGAGTGGTCAGGAACCCGCCCCCAACCTTTTCATGTTCTCTATATGTTTCGATATCTTTATTATATGTTCCATTTTATGCTTCCGATGAAGTGGGTTGTAGCCCACGGAAGCTTATGCTTCAAATACATTTGTTCGACTCGAAGTTAGCTAGGAACTTGAAAAGAGCTAATGAAGACTTATTAAGCCCACTTCAGTGCTAGACACGACTTTCCCCTTGAACCAACCTCCAATTGCTATTCGAAAGCACTGGTGGCTATTTGGCAGAGTTCCTTTCGTGAAAATTGCTAAAAAGGACACGTTCAGTGTAAAGCACTGCTAGGCAACACTTTCTCCTAGAACCATTTCACAAATGCTATTCGGTTGCATTGCTAGCCATAAGACTAATCTGCGTGTGTGAAAATTGATACATGAGAAGTTCATGCAGGTTCATTGCTAGGCACAGTTTTCTCTGAGAATCGTCTTTCACAAGCCAATAGCATCCCCTGCTGGACAATTGGTAGAGATTCCTTTGGTGAACATTGCTAAACATAACCCATTCATTGTCACTGATAGGTACGCATTTATCTTTGAAATATGCACAAAATAGCATTCGATTGCACTGTTAAGCCTTTTGTTAGAGCTCCTTCCGTGAAAATAGCAAGCCATGACTCTTTCGAGCCTTATCTCTGCGAGCGAGGAAAGTCTAACGGAATCATCCTCCTTCTGCAATTCTCATGGACTGATGAGAATTTGGCATACGTTGTGAAAACAGCGAAACATAAGAAATACACTGCGGATTATTGGGAAGCACGAATTCCTCCTGCTCCCATCCTAACTTTGCAATTCGGATGCAAAGCTAGCAACTTGAACGAGATACGCTGTTAAAACAGCTATAACTGAGCAATTCATTCGAAATCTCTCGTAGGGACGAAGTTCTTCTAGAAAGACGCTAAAAAGGCAATTAGTTTCCACTTCTGGCCTTTTGGCAGCGATACGTTTATGAAAATAGCTAAACATCAGGTATTCATTCAAGACATAAGCTAGGCACTTGAAAAGAGCTAATGAAGAATTATTAAGCCTACATCAGTGCTAGACAGGAATTTCCCCTTGAACCAACCTCCAATTGCTTTTCGAAAGCACTGGTGGCTATTTGGCAGCGTTCCTTTCGTGAAAATTGCTAAAAATGAGACGTTCAGTGCAAAGCACTGCTAGGCAACACTTTCTCCTGGAACCATTTTACAAATGATATTAGGTTGCATTGCTGGCCATAAGACTAATCTGTGTGTGTGAAAATTGATACAAGAGAAATTCATGCAGTTTCATTGCTAGGCACAGTTTTCTCTGAGAATCGTCTTTCACAAGTAAATACCATCCCCTGCTGGACAATAGGAAGAGATTCCTTTCGTGAACATTGCTAAACATGAGCTATTCATTACAGGTCACAGATAGGTACGAATTTCTCTTTGAAATATGCACAAAATAGCATTCGGTTGCACTGTTTTGTTAGAGTTCCTTCCTTGAAAATAGCAAGCCTTGACCCTTTCGAGCCTTATCTCTGCGAGAGAGGAAAGTCTAATGCAATCATCCTCCTTCTGCAATTCTTATGCTCTGCTGAGAATTTGGCAGTTATACGTTGTTAAAACAGCGAAATATGAGAAATACACTGCGGATTATTGTGAAGCACGAATTCCTCCTGCTCCCATCCTAAAATTGCTATTCGGATGCACAGCTAGCTGTGCTTTCCAATAATCCAAGCATTATTCGTGCTTTCCAATAATCCGCAGTGAATTTCTCATGGCAGTTATACGTTGTGAAAACAGCGAAACATGAGAAATACACTGCGGATTATTGGGAAGCACGAATTCCTCCTGCTCCCATATTTACTTTGCAGGAGGAATTCGTGCTTCCCACTAATCCGCAGTGTATTTCTCATGTTTCGCTGTTTTCACAGCATATAACTGCCATGAGAAATTCACTGTGGATTATTGGAAAGCACGAATTCCTCCTGCTCCCATCCTAACTTTGCTATTCGGATGCACAGCTAGCAACTTGACCGAGATACGCTGTGAAAACAGCTATACCTGAGCAATTCATTCGAAATCATTCGTAGGCACGAATTTCTCCTAGAAACACGCCACAAAGGCAATTAGGTTCCACTGCTGGGCACTTGGAAGAGCTCCGTTTGTGAAAATTCCTGAAAAGGAGACTTTCAGTGCAAACCACTGCTAGGCAATACTTTCTCCTAG
The DNA here is from genome assembly GCF_020497125.1 of Mauremys mutica. Classification (NCBI taxonomy): domain Eukaryota; kingdom Metazoa; phylum Chordata; order Testudines; family Geoemydidae; genus Mauremys; species Mauremys mutica. Next base: position 33,595,376 of record NC_059087.1, on the reverse strand, counting down.
ACCCATCTTACAAATGCTATTCCGATGCATTGCTGGCAATTTGGCAGAGATCCGTTTGGGAAAACAGCGAAACATGAGAAATTCATTTGGATTATTGGGAAGCACGAATTCTTCCTGCTCCCATCCTAACTTTGCTATTCGGATGCACAGGTAGCTACTTGACCGAGATACGCTGTAAAAACAGCTATACATGAGCAATTCATTCGAAATCACTCGTAGGCACGAATTCCTCCTGGAAACACGCTAAAAATGCTATTAGGTTAAACTGCTGGACATTTGTAAGAGCTCCGTTTGTGAAAATTCCTAAAAAGGAGAAGTTCAGTGCAAACCACTGCTAGGCAACACTTTCTGCTAGACCCATCTGTGAAAACAGCTACACATGAGCAATTAATTCCAAATCTTTCGTAGGCACGAATTGCTCCTGGAACCACCCTAAAAATGCTATTCGATTACACTCCTCCCCATTTGGCACAGATCCGTTTGTGAAAATAGCTAAACATCAGGTATTCATTCAAGACGTAAACAAGGCACTTTAAAAGAGCTAATGAAGACTTATTAAGCCCACTTCAGTGCTAGACACGACTTTCCCCTTGAACCAACCTCCAATTGCTATTCGAAAGCACTGGTGGCTATTTGGCAGAGTTCCTTTCGTGAAAATTGCTAAAAAGGACACGTTCAGTGTAAAGCACTGCTAGGCAACACTTTCTCCTAGAACCATTTCACAAATGCTATTCGGTTGCATTGCTAGCCATAAGACTAATCTGCGTGTGTGAAAATTGATACATGAGAAGTTCATGCAGGTTCATTGCTAGGCACAGTTTTCTCTGAGAATCGTCTTTCACAAGCCAATAGCATCCCCTGCTGGACAATTGGTAGAGATTCCTTTGGTGAACATTGCTAAACATAACCCATTCATTGTCACTGATAGGTACGAATTTATCTTTGAAATATGCACAAAATAGCATTCGATTGCACTGTTAAGCCTTTTGTTAGAGCTCCTTCCGTGAAAATAGCAAGCCATGACTCTTTCGAGCCTTATCTCTGCGAGCGAGGAAAGTCTAACGGAATCATCCTCCTTCTGCAATTCTCATGGACTGATGAGAATTTGGCATACGTTGTGAAAACAGCGAAACATAAGAAATACACTGCGGATTATTGGGAAGCACGAATTCCTCCTGCTCCCATCCTAACTTTGCAATTCGGATGCAAAGCTAGCAACTTGAACGAGATACGCTGTTAAAACAGCTATAACTGAGCAATTCATTCGAAATCTCTCGTAGGGACGAAGTTCTTCTAGAAAGACGCTAAAAAGGCAATTAGTTTCCACTTCTGGCCTTTTGGCAGCGATACGTTTATGAAAATAGCTAAACATCAGGTATTCATTCAAGACGTAAACTAGGCACTTCAAAAGAGCTAATGAAGAATTATTAAGCATTATTAGGGTGGTTCCAGGAGCAATTCGTGCCTACGAAAGATTTGGAATGAATTGCTCATGTGTAGCTGTTTTCAAAGCGTATCTCGGTCGTGTCGTTGCTGTGCATCCGAATAGAAAGTTTAGGATGGGAGCAGGAGGAATTCGTGGTTTAAAATGGTGTGGAATTTTTTCTCATGTTTCGCTGGTTTGAATCCTTCGCTCAAATTGACAGCAGTGCATCTTAATAGCAATTTTAGGATGGTACCAGGAGAAATTCATGAATGACAATAATCCGCAATTAATTTCTCACATTTCGCTGTTTTCCCAAACGGATCTCTGCCAAATTGCCAGCAATGCATCGGAATAGAATTTGTAAGATGGGTCTAGGAGAAAGTGTTGCCTAGCAGTGGTTTGCACTGAATTTCTCCTTTTTACGAATTTTCACAAACGGAGCTCTTCCAAATGGCCAGCAGTGGAACCTTGTTGCCTTTTTAGCGTGTTTCTAGGAGAAATTCGTGCCTACGAGTGATTTCGAATGACTTGCGCAGGTATAGCTGTTTTCACAGCGTATCTTGGTCAAGTTGCTAGCTGTGCATCCGAATTGCAAAGTTAGGATGGGAGCAGGAGGAATTCGTGCTTTCCAATAACCCGCAGTGTATTTCTCATATTTCGCTGTTTTCACAACGTATAACTTCCAAATTCTCAGCAGTGCATCAGAATTGCAGAAGGAGGACGATTCCTTTAGACTTTCCTCGCTCGCAGAGATAAAGCTCGAAAGGGTCATATTTTGCTATTTTCACGGAAGGAGCTCTAACAAAGGGCTTAACAGTGCAACCGAATGCTATTTTGTGGATAATTCAAAGATAAATTCGTACCTATCAGTTACCTGTAATGACTGGCTCATGTTTAGCAATGTTCACGAAAGGAATCTCTACCAATTGTCCAGCAGGGGATGCTATTGGTTTGTGAAAGACGATTCTCAGAGATAACTGTGCCTAGAAATGAACCTGCATGAATTTCTCATGTATCAATTTCACACACACAGATTAGTCTTATGGCCAGCAATGAAACCGAATAGCATTTGTAAAATGGTTCCAGGAGAAAGTGTTGCCTAGCAGTGGTTTGCACTGAACGGCTCCTTTTTAGGAATTTTCACAAACGGAGCTCTTCCAAATGGCCAGCAGTGGAACCTAATAGCATTTTTAGCGTGTTTCAAGGAGAAATTGGTGCCTACATGTGATTTGGAATGAATTGCTCAGGTATAGCTGTTTTCACAGCGTATCTTGGTCAACTTGCTATCTGTGCATCCGAATAGCAATTGTAGGATGGGAGCAGGAGGAATTCGTGCTTCCCAATAATCCGCAGTGTATTTCTCATGTTTCGCTGTTTTAACAACGTATAACTGCCAAATTCTCAGCAGAGCATCAGAATTGCAGAAGGAAGATGATTGCATTAGACTTTCCTCGCTCGCAGAGATAAAGCTCGAAAGTGTCAGCGAAAAGAATATCCCCGTAGTTATTGCTGCTTGCTGTGTGCTCCACAATCTCTGTGAGAGCAAGAGCGAGACCTTTTTGGCCGCTTGGGAGGTTGAGGCAAATCGCCTGGCTGCTGTTTACGATCAGCCAGACACCCGTGCCGAGAGAATATCCCAGCGGGAAGCGATGTGCATCCGGGAGGCTTTGAAAGCTAGTTTCCTCGCAGAGCAGGGTAACCTGTGACTGTCTACTTGATTTTAAGAGAGCCTGATCATGGGCCTGTGTCTGTATGTGTCGAGTTAGATCTGAGCTCACAAACCCGGTTCTCCAAGTTTCCCCCACTTCCAAAGCACGTTTTAAAACTAATGAAATGTTACAGTAATTAATAATAAATCTTTCGTTGACTTTGCATTTCTGTTTCTTGGTTGAAACATGGAAGCATACTGTGCTGGGTTCGGTGTGCACTGATGTACAAACCGCTTGTCCAAAACAGGACGGACTGCCTCCTGCTCCTACATAGGTCTGAGGGGTGGGGGACCGTATACGGTGGTGGTGCAAGTGGGGGGGGGGTTTGCAGGAATGGGTGGGTTTGCAGGAAGGGGCGTGGGGTGCGGTTGTTGGTTAGGGGATTGAATGACGGCTGTGGGAGGTGGGATTGGGCGTTGGAAGGGGTGTGGGGTGTGTGGGGGAAGGGTGAGTATCTGTCCCTGGATGAGGGCTCTTTTTGGGGCTCAGGGCACCGGGGACGATCGTGGCTACGGTCGGCACTTCCCTGTTAAGGGAAGCCTGCCTTTACATTCGGGGATGGCAGGCACCAGGACCCTGGACAAGCATACACATCAACGAAAGACCCGGGGCAGCATACACCACACAGACTGACCCTGGTGCCTAGTGACTGCAGGCTGTGTGTGCCCTGCAGTTGACCCTGCACCCAAGTCTGTACCATGGTACTGTGGGCTATGCACTGCAATTACAATTTCCCCCCCCCCCCCCCCCGAAAGTCTTCTGACACGAGAAACGTGACGGAAACAGTGAGTAACAGCAAACCGCTTTTAATAATGTAGTACACAGTGGGGGGTTGAAACTTGGAGTTGGGACTTGGTGATGCTGTAAGGAAAGAACTTGTACAAATTTACAGCGCGAGAGGTGTCTTGAACATTAGCGCTCTGCTGCGGTGCAGTGACAGTTCTCACGGCCCCTACCGCCCCTCCTTCTTGTAACTTTGGGTGAGGGGGGGACAGGACTTCTTGGCGTTGGAGGGCGGTTGCAGATGCAGTGCAGGGGGGCTCTCTCCTCCTGCCTGCGGTCCTGCAGAACATCTACAAGGCGCCGGAGCGTGTCCGTTTGCTCCCTCATTAGACCAAGCAGCATTTGAGTCGCCTGCTGGTCTTCCTGCCGCCACCTATCCTCCCGTTCCATGTGTGTGCGATGCTGCTGACACATGGTCTCCCTCCACTGTCTCTGCTCTGCCGCCTCCGCTCTGGAGCAGGCCATCAGTTCCTGGAACATGTCGTCCCTAGTCTTTTTCTTTCGGCGTCTAATCTGAGCCAGCCTCTGCGAGGGGGATGCCGGGGCAGTCCGGGAAAGAGCCGAAGCTGTGTGATGCGAAAAAGTAGGTGATTTCCTTGAACACATACATGTTTGCCAACAGTGAACACAGTCTAGTCAGTTTCAGTTAACAAGACCATACAGGGCACCAAGTCTCAGGAGATCTCAGAACTAGTCCGAGATTTCGGAATACGCTCTCATTGGCGGCGCCATTGCACTGGAGAGCGCACAAGCGAGGAAAGACAGCTGCATCCCTCTTGCACAAAGTCCTGGTAAGCCTTACAGTACATACTGCTTATCAGTTAGTGGATAGCTGTGCTCTCCTGCTAAAGGCAATGTGCAAAGCAGAAAGGATGAGCCTTTTGCAGCCCCTCCCGCCAGTGCACGGGAACGATAAATGGATGCTTGTTCTCTGTGGCCTCTAGCACGTGGCTGTTAGGAGAGGGTCATTGTTATGCAACCTAATTTTAAACCATTAACAATAGTAACACTACACTAATTGCCCTACTTAGATGCAGTATTTGCAGAACGAGATCACCCTGAGGCGGGTCACTCGTGCCCAGAAAGACAGGATGTTACGGGACACACTGCACAGACCAGGACCATATGCAGCAATGCTAGTAGAGGCGATGATTCCTCTGTATATTCGGATGTCCTGGCGTGGAAGAGTCTGCTTCCACGGAGCGCCCAACAAGGCACCTCTTCCGACGAACCTCATGCGGAGGCTTTGCGAGGAACTGAATGACACCTTCGTGGAATTGTCGATAGAGGATTATTATTCTATCCCCGTTTGTGTGGACCTTCTTTTCATATAGTTTAATATTTAGAATTTTGTAAATACTGTTTCTATTTTTTCTATAACAATGTTATAAAAAATAAATTTTATACATGTGTAGCACTTACCGCCTGATCCTTCCCCTGATTCCGAGTCCGGGTTAACGGCAGGGGAGGGTTGGTAGGGGATCTCTGTGAGGGTGATGAAGAGATCCTGGCTGTCAGGGAAAGCGGGAGTGTGTTCGCTGTCGCCTGCGCCGTCCTCAAAAGACCCTTCTCATCTTCCCCATCGGCGAACATCGAGGAGGAACTGTCCAGGTACACTATTCCGTCCTCGGAGTCCACCGTCACTGGTGGGGCAGTGGTGGCAGACCCACCTAGAATGGCATGCAGTGCCTCGTAGAAGCGGCATGTCTGGGGCTGTGCTCCGGAGCGTCCGTTTGCCGCTCTGACTTTTTGATACCCTTGTCTTAGGTCCTTCACTTTCACGCGGCACTGCATCGCATCCTGGCTGTATCCTTTGTCTTTCATGGCTTTAGAGACCTTCTCAAAGGTCTTCGCGTTCCGCTTGCTGGAGCGCAGCTCCGAGAGCACAGACTCCTCGCCCCACACAGCGATCAGATCCATGACTTCCCTGTCAGTCCATGCTGGGGACCTCTTTCTATTCTTGGATTGGCCGGACTCCTCTGCTGGAGAGCTCTGCATCGTTGCAGGTGCTGAGGAGCTCGCCCCGATGTGCAACCAGGACGTCAGATTCAAAGTGCCCAGACAGGAAAATGAATTCAAATTTTCGCGGGTCATTTCCTGTGTGGCTGGCCAGAGAATCCAAGCTTGGACTGCTGTCCAGAGCGTCAACAGAGTGGTGCAGTGTGGGATAGCTCCCGGAGCTACTAAGTTCGATTAGCATCCACACCAAGCCTAATTTGAGCTAGCCATGTCGAATTTAGCGTTACTCCACCTGCCGGGGTGGAGTACCAAATTCGAACTAAAGAGCCCTCTAGTTCGAATTAAATGGCTTCCTGGTGTGGACGGTTGAGCGGTTAGTTCGAATTAACGCTGCTAAATTCGAATTAAAGTCCTAGTGTAGACCAGGCCAGAGAAATTCGTACCTATCAGTGACCTGTAATGAATGAACTAAAGCCTCTCTATTTAGACCCACTGTAGCTGGGCAGAGGAACCATAGAAACAAGGCCCCCCCCTCATTTGAGACTCCCTCAGCTGGGCAATGGGACCCTACAGCAAGAAGCCCCCTCCTCTGAGACCCACCCCACCTTAGATGGTGAATATTTCTCTGCCCCTCTCTCTGAATTAGGGAGGTGAATGTGAAAGTGCCAGGGAAATTGGCTGCTTTATCTCAGAGCCCAGCTCTGTCCCCCAGTCCAGGGAAATCAGCCCTGACGGGGCAGCTAGCTAGTGAGGGGACAGGAATGGAACTATTGAGGCATGTGGAGGGACAGAGCCCATCATGAGGGTAGGAACTGAAGCAGGAACCACAGGGAAAGGACACAAAGCTTGTAGGATGTCAGCAGCTGGGCCTGACTTCAGTGGGTGAGGGGGGGGGGTCTCGGTATTAGACGCCACCATGAACAGGCACCCACTCCCAGAGCACAATGGCCATAAGGGTCCCATGATTACTGCGATGACTGAAACAAATCCCCCTTCCGGTACTAAACCACCTGGCGGGGACCCTGCGAGTCCATTGGTCCATGGATGCCACGAGGACCCCGGCCAGTGTGTACCCAGCAATGGGAACAGAAGGAAACAGGCACTGAAACCGGAATGCCAAATGGCCCAAATGGTGTGTCCTTCTCCCCCAGGGCTGAACATCAGAGAGGCAAGAGAGCTGTGGTGTGGGGACGGGCTCCAGGACACCGAGCGCCTGGGCTATAGGAACATGGCCAGGATGGGGGGAGGTAAGGACTCTCCACCGGTGCTCAGGTGTGGCGCTGTCTCCCCCCCACCCCTGCAGTGAGCGTGTCATGGATACAGGGCAAGAGCCTGCTACTTGTTTCCAGCAGAGTGTGTGAGGCTCATGGGAATGTCAGTGAGGTGAGGCATGGGAATGATCCAGATCTGAAAGACCCCTAATCTCTAGCAGGTGAGCTGCAGGAGAGATTGCTGCTGGGAGCAGTAGTGTCCTTTTTTGTCTGTATGAGTTGGGTTCCAGAGTGCGCAGACACATTTCCAGCATCTCATGACACCTGTGGTGAATCCTGCTCCAGAAAAAGCTATTCGAGGCCTCAGTTCCTGCAACCTCTTACTGAAGAGGGCTCCTTGGTCCATGGGACCACCCCAAAGGTTGGCTGCCCCAGGACTCTTATCCACCTCGTGAGCCACTAGAGGGATTTGAAGCCTGGTTCTGGACAATTGCAAGGGCTCTGGTGCTGTAAGTTTAGGTCTTTGGAAGACGAAGGAAGACCTTTCCTCCAAGCGGAGCAAGTGGCCATACACGACCCCCAGCTCCATGTCAGCCAGGCTGGGCTGGTGCTCACATATTCCATCTGGGGGGGAAGTCAGTCTGCTGATAGGGCATGAAGTACCCAAAGGGGGATCAACTGGGGAGGGACAGTCCCCCAGGGCCTTTCACCTCCAGGCCATTGGAAACCACTCTCATCTCATCCCCATGCGCTGACCAGGGAGCAAGGGGAGGATGAAGCCATTGGTAGGTGCCAGCTTGTTCCGTGAGCAGCTCAAAGCAGGGTAGACCCAGCTCTCCAGTAAGGCTAGTTCCTAACAGGCATCACATCAACACGACATGCTGCCATTGCTCATGCTAGGGGTGGCAAACTCCCCTAGCCATCTCTGTGAGCCTTTCATACCCCTCAGGGCCTCAGGCCGGTTCCTAGTGCTCTGGTATCATGTTATCCCAGCCATCACCTGCTCTGGGAGAACTGGAGAAGTTAGTCAGCAGAGGCTGCTTAAGTGCCTCATTCACCAGAACTACTGTTCATGGCCTCATGTGGGGAAAGGTGTCCACTTCCTCTCACCCCACGGCACTATTGCCCAAAGCCTCCCAGCCCCTCAGCTGGACGGGGAGATGGCGGCTGAGGGGATTTGGGAGGAGCTGAGCTGAATCCGCAGCTGGGTTGGGAGGTAGAACAGCTCTCACGGGAGGCCTGAGAGGAGTGGGGGCAGAAGTTCATTTCACATTGGTGGGAGAGGGGTTGGAAGTCACTAGAGAGGAGACAAGATTTCATCTTGGGCGGGGGGGTTGGATGGGGGAATCCGTCCCTCAGAGATGGGGAGGGGTGGGGTGGAAATTTTGCTGGCTCCTGGTGCCGTTAATACCCTTTGTTCTCGTGGGTGTCTTACAGCGAAGGTCATGGCCCATCTATTTACGATCAGGTGCTTGCGCCAGGTGGCCAAAGCACTGCAGTAGCTTTGTTCCATGGGACAGCCTTGAAGGGCACCCTCTTCCCATGACCAAAAGCTCCCACACCCTGCCACAGGTACTGCTCTGTTTCACTGTGCCTGCGGCGGGGAGGGCGGGGGAGAGCGGACACAGAGACCACAGCACTGAGAGAAACCAATGCCGAGCACCTCACTGTCTCAACGTCATGCCCTACCCCAACCCTGGAGCTGGGGCCAGGCCTGATACTGCCCCTGCCCCCATGCCCAGAGGCCAGGTTTGGAAAATCAGGCTGTCAGGGCCATGGGGCTTGCCCAGAAATGAGAGCATCCGCAGAACCAGGGGTTATGCTCAATAGCCATTGCAGTCTGGGAGGGGTGGCCTGACATGGAGCCCCTCCCCTGTCGTCACTGCTCAGACCCTCCCATGGCCCCTGCCACCCCTGATGCAGTGAATGTCCGACCATCCCCCACCTGGGGCCCAATCCACTGACCTGTTATCTGAACCCTTCCCAGCCAGGAATGAAACTCCTCCCTTACGCCCTGGGGCAGGGAAGGATTCTCCCCCTCTGGCAGGTCGGAACTGAGACCCAAAGGGCTGTGGCCCTTGTCACACAATCTTGGATGTATAGAACTGGGAAATGGACTGGATCCCAGCCTAGAGGTTTTCTCCCAGGGGCACCTTTCGTTACTGCCCCTTAGTCTCCCCTCCGGCTAGGGGGGGGTCTGTAAGTGTAAACTCAACAGGGAGGGTGATGGGACCTCCCCTTGGCTTGGACCCCAGGGTCAGAGACATCTGTCCTTCTTTTATTCTTAGGAAGGGAGTCCCACAATGAGGGAGTCTCTAGAGTTCCAGTAAGTCATCCTCATTGAGCTTTTGGGGTACATCCTCTCCCCAGAAGGTGCTATGATTGAGCCAAATAAGGTGGAAGCCATTCAAAAATGGGACAAAGCTTGAAGTCCTCAAGAAGTGCAGCGCTTCTTAGACTTCACTCATCCTGTATTTGAGCTTGGCAGGGATCAAGAGAAGGGACAGGGCTATTAGAGGGCAATGCGAGGTGCGGCCGGGGGGTCAGAGATGGGGGAAAGGCCTGAAAAGTTCAGCTACATTAGATCAACTGTGCCAAAGAATCACTGGTTGAAGGGACTGAAAGCGCTGAACTGGGGGTGTCCCGGGCTCCCTGCGATTCACCTCCCCCCCCTTCGAGACCGAACTGAGCGGGGAAGTTCGAACCCACCTACATTCCCATGGCTGCCCCAGAGTCCCCCCAGTTATGGGGGAAGAGTTACTCCTGGCCATTCCAGTTTCCTGCCCCCCTGTAGTTCGAGGGTACTTGAGGGCACTTGCAGGTTGCAGGGGGGAAGGCTTATGCCGCCCGTGCCCTTTCCCCACCCCAATACCCCTGGGGTGCGCGCTGGGCTGGGGCCTTCTCCCCGCGTTCCAGGCTGGGGGGTTGTGATTCGGGCTCTCTCGGTTCAGAGCCCCCCTTTTGACCCTGGCCTCCCTCTGGACAGGCTCCTCGGTGCTGGGCAAGGGTCCTACAGCCATTATTCCCTTGTCCCGGGCCTTCCCCACCCTCTGGCAGGGGACACAAGAGCGGCAGTGCTGTCGGACATGAGCAAAGACCCCTGGCCAGTAATAGTTCTGTAGCAGCCTCTGCTGGGTACGCCAGGCTCCCTGGTGGCCTGAGGGGGGAATGTCATGGGCCTGGAGCAGCAGCTGGTGGCGATACTTTTGGGGAACCACCAGCTGCCTCCTGATCCCCCCTGACTCCATTTTCCCTGGGGGAGCCCATTCTCGGTACAGGAACCCCTTCTCCCACAGGAACCTTTTCTGGCTACTTCCCCCCATGGTCTGTCCCCCACCGGGGTCGGCCAGGTCCCCTATCTTCCGCAAGGAGGGGTCTTCCTGCACCACGGCCTGGAACTCAACCTCTGGGGCAGGGACGGGGATCTGCTCTCTCTCACCGGCTGGGTCTACAGCCGCAGCCTTTCTGGGCCGTGTACCTGGGCGATCCCTAACCACCAGGTCAGGGTCCGGCGCCTCGGGCAGAGTACCTTCCCCGGTGTCCGGCAGGGGCGGCTCTAGAAAGTAGGCTGCCCCAAGCAGCGCGGTGCACTGCGCCGCCCTTCCCCGGTCCCGCGGCGGGTCCCCTCTTCCCGCGGCTCCGGTTGAGCTCCCGCCGGCATGCCTACGGCAGGTCCTCATCTAGCACCGCTGCTTTCTAGCTGACCTGGCTATGCATGTGGATTTGTGAGCACTTTCACAGAAGTCCTGCCGGATCCTTAACCATGGGCCAGCAAAGTGCCGAATGGCCTGCGGGGATGGGGCAAAGCTGCATATTTCCCCATGCCAGCTTCACAATCAGTCATGTGTTACCAAAAGGGACTATGGCTTAAAGTGTACCCAGGCACCTGCCTGCGACCTTCCTTTTAGCCCCACCATATAATGCCAAAAAGAACGAGGAGTATTTGTGGCATCTTAGACACACATTTATTTGGGTCAGCAACGTGGGGTGAAGCAAGAGCTGGACAGACCTGCCCCAATGCTTCAGTCCAGCTGGAATCTCTCAAGGCCTGGAGAGTTTTCTGAACCTCTCTGTAGCAGGGACTGGGGGACTAGCCACCCCTGTTACTGCAAGAGGGCCCCTGAGAGGGATCCGGTGATCGCAGGCGCCGACTTTCCAAAGAGCCGGGGGGTGCTTGACCGCCAGCTGTGCCCAGGCCCTGCCCCCACTCCACCCCTTCCCCCAAGGCCCTGCCCACGCCCTGCCTCTTCCCCGCCCCCCAGTTCCACCCCTTCCCCCGAGCGCGCTGCATGCTTGCACCTCCCCTTTCCCTCCCAGCCTTCTGCATGCGGCCAAACAGCTGTTTGAGGTGGGTGGGAGGCGGAAGCGCTGATCTGTGGGGCCCGCCAGTGGGTGGAAGGCGCTGGGGGAGGGCTGATAGGGGGGTTGTGGGTAGGTGTGTGTGTGTGTGTGTGTGTGTGTGTGTGTGTGTGTGTGTGTGTGTGTGTGTGTGTGTAATATCCTCACTGTATGTTCCAGTCTATGCATCCGATGAAGTGGGCTGTAGCCCACGAAAGCTTATGCTCAAATACATTTGTTAGTCTCTACGGTGCCACAGGTACTCCTGTTCTTTTTGCGGATACAGACTAACACAGCTGCTACTCTGAAACCTGTCAATGATGCTGTAATTATCCCAGAACCAAGTGTGCTAAACCCAGAAATTCATAGTTAAAGTAAATCCCAGGATGATCAGGCATGGACGGATAGGGCTCCCTAACAACCTTAACTCAGCCCCGGAGGGAGTCCATGAGAAAAAATTTTGGGGAAAAGGCTTATTGCCAGGTGTCCCCGATCCAGCTGAGCGGTGCCTGTGACCTGCTCGCAGCATCTCCATGGACACCACTTTCAGGTGACAGGCCCAGAGTCTGCTCATCTCTTAGGGTGGAGTCCCATCACTCACCCACCTCATGAATGTGTAATGGGTGCTCGTGGGCAGGCATGGGTATGGGTACTGCCAGGTTTGTAGAGGATCAGGAAAGTCCCAAGGGGTGGTGGTAGAACTAGCCCTGACATTTAGTCCCGGAGTCCCCCTCCAATCCCATATCCCAATTAACTTTCCTGTTGCCCTCCTCTAGCCCTGCAAGTCCAGCAGCTCCCACAAAGCTCAGTGTTGGCAGTGGGTTACGTCACCCTGCCGGATGCTGAGAAACAGCAGGTGGTCTCCTTTGCAGAAGGCTGAGGAGCCACAGAGCTGAGGGGTGGAAGAGAGAATGGGGTCGGGGTTTGGCACTGATTTAGTTGGTATCACTGAAATCTGGCAGGACGATTCCCACAATTGAAATGTTAAGATCTATTTAGGAAGGAATCGAGTGGGCAAAGGGGTGGGGAGTGGCACTCGGCCAAAAATGGCATTACCCGTGTCTGAGACTGTGCATTGTGTGGAAAAAATACTTCCTTTTGTTTGTTTTAAATCGGCTGCCTATTAATTTCATTTGGTGATCCCCAGTTCTTGTGGTGTTTACTCCTTCTCATAACACTTCCTTATTTACTTTCTCCACACCAGGCATGATTTTATAGATCTCTCTCATATCCTTCCTTAGTCGTCTCTTTTCCAAGCTGAACAGTCCCAGTCTTATTAATTTCTTCTCATACAGAAGCTGTTCCATACCCCTAATCATTATTGTTGCCCTTTTCTGAAGGTTTTCCAATTCCAATTTTTTTTTTTAGATGGGGCAACCCCATCTGCACACAGGATTCAAGGTGTGGGCGTACCATGGGTTTATATAGAGGCAATATGATATTTTCTGTCTTATCTATCCCTTTCTTAATGATGCCCAACATTGTTAGCTTTTTTTGACTGCCGCTGCACATTGGGTGGATGTTTTCAGAGAACTATCCACAATGACTCCAAGCCAATTTAGACCCCATCATTTTATATGTATAGTTGGAATTATGTTTTCCAATGTGTATTACTTTGCATTTATCAACACTGAATTTCATCTGCCATTCTGTTGCCCAGTCACCCAGTTTTGAGAGATCCTTTTGTAGCTCTTCACAGTCTACCTGGGACTTCACTGTCTTGAGCAATTTTGTATCATCTTTAATTTTTGCCAGCTCACAGTTTACCCCTTTTCCCAGATCATTTATGAATATGTTGAATAGGACTGGTCCCAGTACAGACCCCTGGGGGATGCCACTATTTACCTCTCTCCATTCTGAAAGCTAACCATTTATTCCTATCCTTTGTTTCCTACCTTTTAACCAGTTACCAATCCATGAGTGGACCTTCCCTCTTAGAATCATAGAATATCAGGGTTGTAAGGGATCTCAGGAGGTCATCTAGTCCAACCCCTGCTCAAAGCAGGACCAATCCCCAACTAAATCAACTAGTAGATTAGTGAGGTTTACAAAAACCATGTTGACACTCCCCAACAAATTATGTTCGTCTGTGTGTCTGATAATTTTGTTCTTTACTATTGTTTCAATCAGTTTGCCTGGTAATGAATTCAGGCTTGCTGGTCTATGATTGCCATGATCACCTGTGGAGCACTTTTAAAAAATTGGCGTCACATTAGCTATCCTCCAGTCATTTGGTAGAGAAGCTGATTTAAATGATAGGTTACAGACAACAGTTAGTAGTTCTGCAGTTTCATATTTGAGTTCCTTCAGAACTCTTGGGTGAATACCATCTGGTCCTGGAGACTTATTACTGTTTAGTTTATCAGTTTGTTCCAAAACCTCCTCCAATGACACCTCAATCTGGGACAGTTCCTCATATTTATCTCCTAAAAAGAATGGCTCAGGTTTGGGAATCTCCCTCACATCCTCCACCATGAAGACCTATGCAATGAATTCATTTAGTTTCTCCACAATGGCCTTATCATCTTTGAGTGCTCCTTTAGCACCTCAATCATCTGGTGGCCCCACTGGTTTTTTGGCAGGCTTCCTGCTTCAGATGTACTTAAAAAAATTTTTGCTATTACTTTTTGAGTCTTTGGCTAGCTGTTCTTCAAATTCTTTTTTGGCCTTCCTAATTATATTTTTATACTTCATTGACCAGAGTTTATGCTCCTCCTTTCTATTTTCCTCACTGGGATTTAACTTCCACTTTTTAAAGGATGCCTTTTTGCCTATCACTGCTTCTTTTACTTTGTTGTTTAGCCATGGTGGCACTTTTTTGGTTCTCTTACTATGTTTTTTTATCTGGGGCATACATTTAAGTTGAGCCTCTATTATGGTGTCTTCAAAAAGTTTCCATCAGCTTGCAGGGATTTCACTTTTGGCGCTGTACTTTTTAATTTCTGTTTCACTAACCTCTTCATTTTTGTGTAGTTCCCCTTTCTGAAATTAAATGCTACAGTGTTCAGCTACTATGGTATTTTTCCAGCCACAGGGATGTTAAATTTAATTATATTGTGGTCACTGTTATCAAGTGGTCGAGCTATATTCACCTCTTAAATCAGATCCTGTGCTCTATTTAGGGCTAAATGAAGAATTTCCTCTCCTCTCATGGGTTCTAGGACTAGCTGCTCCAAGAAGCAGTCATTTAAGGTGTCAAGAAGCTATCTCTGCATCTTGTCCTGAGGTGACATGTACCCAGTTAATATGGGGATAGTTGAAATCCCCCATTACTATTGAGTTTCTTTATTTTAATAGCCTCTGAGCATTTCACAGTCACTATCACCTTCCTGGTCAGGTGGTCCGTAACATATTCCTTCTGCTATATTCTTATTATTTGAGCATGGAATTACTAGCCATAGAGATTCTCTGGCACAGTTTGGTTCATTTAAGATTTTTACTTCGATTCTGCACTTTCTTTCACATACAGTGCCACTACACCACCAGCGTGACCTTGTATGTCTTTCTGATATGTTTCGTACCATGTGTCCCATTGATTATCCTCATTTCACCAAGTTTCTGAGATGCCTATTATATCAATATCCTCATTTAATATGAGGCACTCTAGTTCACCCATCTTCTTATTTAGACTTCATTGAGTGGATGTGTTGTTGATGGGGTCCCAAACCATAAAATCATCTCTGATGAAGTCTGCAGATGACACAAAAATTGGGGAAATGGTAAATACTGAAGAGGACCGGTCACTGACTGAGAGCAGTCTGATCATTCGGTAAACTGGGTGCAAGCGAATGTGTTTTAATGTAAAACATCTGGAACCAAGGAATGTAGGCCACACTTACACAAAGGGGGACTCGGGGAAGCAGTGATTCTGACAGAGTTGGGGGTTGTGGTGGATAATCAGCTGAACATGAGCTCCCAGAGTGATGCTGTGGCCAAAAGGACTAATGGGATCCTGGGATGCAGAATTGGCGGAAGCCCAAAACTGGACTGTCTGGGTAAAAACCTGACAGGTGGCAACCCTATCTCTGCCTGTGGCAGGCATGGGTGGCAGGTAACATAGGCAGGGGAAGGCTGTGCCTCCCCAAACAGCCTGGAGTGGCCCCACCCACAGTCTGCCCCCAGGTCTCCTCCTGCCTGCTCTTTCCTTCTGTGGCTGAGAGGCTGGGGCAGGCAGGCTAGGGGTTGTGGTGTGCACAAGACCCCTGGGCTAGGGCCATGCTGTGCCACCTGTCCTCCTGGCATTGGAACCATGCTGCCCACCGAACACTGAGGCCGGGGGCACTCTGGCGGCGCCTCCTGCCCCCTACTTGGGTCTGGTGGGGCCATGTCACCTGCTCACCCAGTGCTTGGGGTTGGAGGCACCCGGGGGGGGAGGGCTGGTAGCTGCGGGGTGTGTGTGTGCTCTGGGCTCTGGTGGGGGAGGGGGGACAGAAGGGATGGGGCCTTAGGCAGAGGGGGAGGGGCTGGGGCTAGCCTCCCAAAAGGGCACGTTCACCCACCGCCCATGGTGGCAGGGATGTTCTCCTCCCATCCCTGGTGCGTATATGTGGTTGTGACACCCAGTTGAGGTTGAGTGCCATTTTGTAGTTAGAGCAGAGATTGGACCGTGTTGTTTTGAATGAAGAATACACACTTAACTCTGCCCTGAAGTGATGTCCTACAATAACCCCATGATTATTTTAGTGTTTGTGGTCCCAGATTAGATTGAACTGATTATGCAAAGAAACAAAGGTTTTTTCAGGTGTTTTTCTCCTTGAGGCATCACTCTAAGGTAGCATTAAGGCTGTTTGGGTTTCATAACAGTCCATTTCTTACCCTTTAACATGTTTGGGCTTTTTGAAGTGTAACCTCTAACTCTACATTTCCTTGGTTTGTAGCCTTTGTTTTGGGAATATTTTTAATGTCCCTACAATAATTTTCACTCTTAAATTGCTGATGCATACACTCAACCTAAATCCCATTGTACACAGTTTTTTATCTGGGAATTTCCTTCATGTTTTTTAAATTAAAAATTCCCTATACCAATATGGAAGAACCTCAGGAGAATGCTGTCATATGACATTGTTAAGGCTCGGCGATATGCAGTAACAACCTTAATATTTTTAAATTTTAACTTTTAAAGGCAAATTCACTGGTGCACTAGAGCTATCCGAGCTGCCAGCTAGTTACACGGAGCCACTGCTGCTTTCAATCACTCTCTGCGTTCCTGCCTCAGTTCTCCCAGCAACCCTGCCTCAGTGCACAGTTGGGCCAAGGAAGCAGTGCCATGGGGAGTCTTCTAGCACTGAAACCCAAGCCAGCGCTCAGCCAAAGAATCTTTATAGAGCAGTGATGGCTGGGCCAGTGAATCTACCAGTGAGAACTCCTGCCACCTGTCCTGTCTCTGTCATACCTCCGAGTCCTTATAACCAATAGAATTGCTGCATGCAAATTAGCTGTAGAGGAAGACTTGAGATTGGTTGACTTACTTCTGATGTCACAATAGCTCCACTTAAAAGGTAACCTAAACCCATTGGCCTAAGCCGGTTTATGGACTATGTAATCATAACAACAAGATACAACTGTTAATAACGTAACTTAATTAACACCCCTTTCTTCAAATAGAACCTAGATACAAGATTTCAATTAACGTTCAATTAATTGGATAGTTTGAAATGTCCGTATTATTCTGTTATGATCATTCAGGGGCAAAAAATAAGACATAGGTGCCAAATTTCTTTAAAACCCCAGTTTTTAATTAATTTCAACTAATAAAACAAATTGATGGATTTACTGGGAAATCTCTGAAAATTCATTCTGTGCTCAGACAGTAAGTGCCCATACGGTGGGGAAGGAGATGTGCTGTTCACACATCACCAACATGTTGAATTCCTGCTGAAACTGCAAAACTCAAGGGCCCAGTGCCCACATAATCCACAAGCTTGGGCCTGTCACGACCCAGCTGGTGGCCTGCCTCATGTGCTATAAGAACTCCCGTAGTTGAAGTGGCAGAGGCCTGAGGTTGTGGGGCTGAAGGTACCAGGGCTGATCCAGGTAATCTGCATGAGTGGGGCTATGATTAGTTACATTTTTACTGTTGGTGTTTCTACCTCTCCTAAAATCTACTTAGGCCCCAAAGCTTCTTGATCTGCTGGGAGCCTCAGCACCTTCTCCCAGCTCCGCTGAATCCATGTGAGACGGGAGTTCTGCAGCTCGGAGACAGCTTGGCTTGGCCAGTCTGCACGGCTGCCGTAGTGACTGGGGGAAGATTCTCTGGCAAGGCCAAGATGGCTTGTGAGGCTGAAAGAGAGGGCTGCGTTCTGAATCCAACCACCATTTGTTCCTCTGGAAATGACTTTCCTGTCATTGCCTTCGCAGTCTGGTAGGGTCTGCTAATAGAAACGCCCGGCCTGCAGGAGAGAGTGCCAAAGCAGAGTTCTGCATGTTGATTAAAAACCCACGGGCAGATTGCAGGACGACTGGCACTGCGACGTGCAATGCTATTATTTCTGTTGAAGACTCTCTAATTGGGATAACAGCAGATTAAAAGGATGCTGGATCTGAAGGATTTTTAAGGAGGCAATTGTCTGATTTCACAGTTAGCCTGATAGGGTGGCACTGCACTCAGGATGAAAACATGGCCCGGCATCTAAGCTGCTCAGGGAGGATGTTTCCAGGTTAGAGAGGCATGTCCTAGAAAGGGTCATGAGGATCCGGCATTGCATGCTAATCTGGGAATGGGACTGCAAGCTCCTTGGAGGCAGGGACTGTCTCTGTTACAGAGGCTAAAGCGCCAAGCACTAAGGGGTGCTGGTTCCTAAGAAGGCCGGCCTTTTCGGCACTGTCACAATGCAAGCTGCTACGGCTGGTGTAATTATTTAAGTGAAGAGGGGAGCTGCAAAAACTGACCCGGCATTTGCTAGCTGCGATCAGTGTGGAGAGCAGGCGGCGGGAGAGAGTATCACGCCCACCTGCATGCACATAATGGGAGCTTATGAAGAGAGTTGGGCTCAGTCACCATCCGGTCCCAGGGCAGACAAAGAGAGTGGCCACAGGCCTGGTCTGCTGCAGGGGAATCCCTGACAAAGATATGAGACTGGCTCATCACGCAAACCAAGGAGCTAAGTGAGGCAGCAGAGTCCCCATCACTGGAGATAGCCAAGGCTCGGTAGCCATCCGTCTCTTGGGGATGGGTAGTAAGGTGACACCAGGCCAGCGGTGCAGCTGTCATCCCCAGGACTCATCTTTGTCAAGTTCCTCACTGGTCTAAAGTCACCTTGCTGGACGCTGAGCACATCATTTTATTTTAAATGACATTAGCACAGCAGTATTCCCAGCAACTCCCTTCCTGGCTGGGAGCTGAACACAAGCAGAACAGCCACAGTTCAGCGTATTTACAGCTCTGCACCCAGCTCCGTGCATGTCCATCTTCACCTTGAATTCCTGTCTCTGGCATGGCAGACAATGACACTTCCACCCTGCATGTCAGTGCTGAGCTGGGGTCCAGTGGGCGTTTTCTGCTCTCTAATGGCCTGAGCTCCAGAGAGCAGGACCAAAAAGATCTTGGTACCCGACTCTGTGACATTCCAATGACCTGCCCTAAAATGCCCCTGTTGCAGCAAGGGGTCAGATTACGTAGATGTGGTGCTGCTTTTCCCATCCTCATCCTCGTCCCAGACTGAGCAGGGCAGCCCCGCCTGCCCCAGCCCCTGGCCAGAGATGACAAGCCACCGTCCCTTCACTTCCATCTTCCTCAAAAGCAGTTTGATTAGCAGAGATTTTAATCTCAGCATTTACTCTGGCTGCTTTGGTTGCCCATCTTCAGAGCCAGCTGATTAGAGCAGCCTGCAATAGCAAGGAGCCCACTCTTGATCTTTTAATCACAAAGGCACTTTGGGGGCTCTCCCCTTCCTCCGGCTGATCCGTTTATTATTCAGTTTGATGTGAGCTTGTCTCAGAAATCTAAGGCTGCTGACATTATGGAGGCTGCTTCCCACCCTCTCTAGCTGGGTGTGCAGCACTACAGACTATTAGGGGTATGAGGGGATTGTAGCATTTAAAAGGTGTGAATGACAGGGCCCCCTGCTCGATCCCATGGCGGAACATCAGAACTCCCCCCTGCTCAGAAGTGCAGGCCTGGTGTGTTCCAGGGAAGCACAGAGTCATCCATTCTCATTTAGCTTGGAATGGCCTATTTATTTCTAAACTGAGATGTGTACAGAACCACAACTCAGCCCGAGTCTGAAATGATTGTCCAGCTCCGGCTGCCGCTAGACCTCATTCCGGCCCAAGGACTGCAGACAGATGTGACTCCCTTGTAGCCCTGTGCTCCCTCTCATGCTCAGAAGGGATTGCTGATTAATTTGCGAGTGAGGCAGACACTGTTCTCTCTTCCTTTTCCAATTCCATTTCTCTCTTGTCCTTTGATTATCAGATAAATAAGTGCTGTCTGGTCTCTTGCCAGACAATGCATTCTCCACTCCCCCGTCCCTCCTGATGAGGCAGATTTATCTATGGAAGCATCAGCTTGTTTGCTGGGCCAGCTCCCCGCTCCAATGGCTATGATCTGTATGTGGATGTTGGTACCTGCTGGGGCATGGCAGGGACCATTGGGTCTTTTTCCTTGGGCACCGTACAGGGCCGATCTTCCAAGGGTGTTGAATTACTGGTTGAGAATGCACTGTCTGATGAACATATCCCTTTCCCTGGTTGTGATCTGCTCCTGAGTTCTGCAAGTGTGTTACCCACAAGCCTCCTTCCCTGCTCATGGCACAACAGTCACCGTGGCAGAGTCAGCAGTTCCCACGTATGAGATCTGAGACGCTTGCATGTCTGGGAGTAGGAACTTGCTGTAGGAACTCTGGGGTCTGATGGCCAGCACTGATGTCTCTACTATGCTGCTCGTGTCTAGGCAGTAATATTACCCGGCATTTATATTGGTCCTTCTCATCCTGCAGGATCCAAGAGTACTTTATGAAATCCACACAGCAAGCACTCTCCCTGCAATGAAAGGCAGCCATCTCTGGGGTGGAACATGACAGCTGTTTGGCGCTGCAGAACAAGTTAGGCTGGGCAGTGCAGGACAGTAATACACACATTCAGACCCATGGAGGGGTGGAGGAATTCAAGGAAGCAAAATGCAATTACCCAACCTGTAATTTGGTCTGGATATTGGGATTAACTCCCTTATCCTGACGATAAGGGCTCAGACCACAAGGGGGCAGTACTTGGGTGTTAGGTCTCACCCAGAAGCCATTGTCTCCAGCAGCGCAACACCCTGCTGGGGGAACGAGCTCAGCGTGATGCAGGAGTAAGAGTGGCACCTGCTCCGTCCCCTTGGTTTCTTCTCACCCAGCTTCCCCAGAGAGTTTACAGCCTTCCCACTGAGATGCAGCAGATCATGAGTGGGGACGGCCTGGGGCTGGCGTGAGGCGGCTGCAAGGGAAGGCACGCTGCATACCTCCGCAAAGGCAACCGGAAACCACCAAACTCTGCTCACGGGGGTAGAGAGGCCTTTGTGGGGACACGGGAACGGTCAGGAAATGTTCCTGCAGGCAAGGGAGGAGAACACCTTGTTTGTGAGGGTTGTTACCATGACAATGGCTGGAGTCGGAATGGCCTGTGGCTGAGCAGCTGTTGCAGGGGGCATCCTCCAGAGGGAAGCACACTGACTCTTTCCCGTGTAACCCTTCTGCCCGTCAGAGGGGGCAGCAACAAGGGCCGGGTTCAGTATCCAGGGGTTCCGTTTCAATAACACAAAGCAAAACCGGCTCGAGCCCCCACCCAGTGACCTGGGGCAATTACATCCCCGCTCCAGCCCTCAGGCACCTCTAAGAGGCAATACTTCCCCTCTCGCAAGCACAGAGTCTGAGTGTAGCAAAGGAAGGAATAATAAAGGAGGGAAACAATGTGGCATTATGTTGGGGGAACACCACAAACAGGATTCATAACACAAACCACGAGCAAAAGACCCACCCCCCAAGTAAGTTTGTCAATGTCCTTTTCCCCTCAGGGTCTTAAGTCCAGCAACCCAACAGTCGCCCCTCCCGCAGTTTCTGTCCTTGGTCAGTGCAGCCCCGCCCCCGAGTTCTAAAGTTCATCTGAACAGTTTACCTCCCAGCCTGGGTGGAAGTGGGGGAGGTATGAGGGGGGCATCTTACATGCTCCACTGCTCGGGTTGATGGCCGATTGCCACGCCTCTCCATGGGGTTCTTCTGCAGTTTTCACCGCCAGCCGCACCTCTCCACCAACCATCCTGCTGGCGGTTCCTCTCCACTAGCCGTCCTGCTAGCCATGCCTCTCCACTAGCCATCCTGCTAGCCACTCACCACCATGTCTTCAGCTCTGCCCCCTCAACACAGATCGCAGTGATTTCAGCTGTTACTAGGGGAGCCTCAGTGCTGGTGCACTCAGAACCCCTAATCCAAAGTAGGTCGCATGCATAGACCTAGGTATCAGAGATTTCAGCTCTGCAGCATACTCCTAATGGAGTCAAAATTAGCTCGGTTATTACACAGTGGCAAGAGATAGCAAAGTGGTGTTTGGGGCCCTCAGAAGCAGCACACACCACAAGGTGCACATATTTATCCCCAGTCTCTCTCAGGTCACTGGGCTTTGGAACCCATGTCCCTTGCCTAGCAAGTGCTACTTAGTTGAGGGCGAGTCCCTCCATCATAAAATGCCAAGTACAGTTCTACTGTCCTTGATTCACATAACCAGGATAACAACACTTTATTACTCCTGCCCCAATAACAGAGACTGGGGATCCCACAGCAGCCAAAGTGACCACTTGGGCAAGCAGTCCATCATGCTAGGCGGGGGACCGCTTGCCAGAGCTCACCGCCAGATGTCAGGGTAGAGCTCATTCTGACTCTGCTTACCCATGACAGGACAGGCTCCATGGCCAGCAAGAGAAGGGCATTCTGGGGCAACTTCTGGAAAGGAGCCCAGTCAAAAACTTGGGAGGAACCAGAGCCCCACTAAACGCGGCAGCTGCAGGTCTGACCCCTCACCGAGTACGTTGACACGTCAAGCAGGAGGGGGAATTCCAGCTGGAGCAGACGTACCATGCTAGCGCTGACAGATAGAAATAGATCTGGCCATGGCGGCACGAGGAGCGGGATCTGCTAGCCCCTGGGTATGGAGCTAGTGTCTCCAAGGGGATCGTACTCAGGTTGGCTCGGCTCGGCCCTCCCACTATTAGTGCTGTCATGGCTGTGTGCTACTTTTTGTGCTCCAGTTCGACCAGAGTGTGTGCAGGTATGTCTCCTGGCACTGGAATTCACACCTCCCACTCAGTACCGGGCTTACCCGGGCTCCAAAGGGGCCCCAGCCCAGCCCCACCAGCCCACTGGCTCCTCTCTGACCCCTTGACCCTCCCCACTGCTCGCTCCTGTTGGCTCCCAGGCCGCCTGCCGGCTCCTCTCCACCCCCTGATCCCCACCCACTGCTCACTCCTGTTGGCTCGCAGGCTGGCCGAGGACTCCCCTCTGCGCCCTGTCCAGACCCCAGGGCAGCTCCGGCTCCCAGCGATCTCTGCTGCCCACCACCTGTGGGGGCCCCGCCTGCCTCCAACCCCGGAGCCAAGCCACCTGGGACCAGTGGAGAAGCTGGGCCAGTCTCAGCCAGTGCGGGGACCAATGGCGGGGGGGAGGTTGGCTGGGCCCCTCCAGGTAAAGTGACC
Organism: Mauremys mutica; assembly: GCF_020497125.1. Classification (NCBI taxonomy): domain Eukaryota; kingdom Metazoa; phylum Chordata; order Testudines; family Geoemydidae; genus Mauremys; species Mauremys mutica. The sequence goes on along the minus strand of NC_059087.1, from coordinate 33,572,288 downwards.
TAACATCCTGACAGGATGGCCAGGGGCTCGGCCAAGCCACCTCCCTACCCGAAGGGGTCACCAGAGCCACCACCGCCCAGGGCTGACCCCACACAGCTCCGTGCCCCATGCGGCCCACAGCCGGGGCTGGGGCTGATTGCTGGAGCTCTGCGCCGCCCAGCTGGAGCTGCTGTTCCCGCCCCCCCAGCTCCATGCTGTCTGGGGCAGGGGCTGACCCCCTCGCAAGCTTCAATAATTTCCCGGGGAGAGGCCCTGTCATGTGGATGTGGGGGGAATAAAAGGGGGATGGATGTGATGGGGCCAGTGCTGCATTCAGCTGCTTCTTTCCTTCTGGCTCAGTTGGTTCCCTATAGGGCTGGGACAACATAGGGCCGGACTGCCAAAGGCACAGAGTCCCTCTGGTTGAAAACTTGACCTGGAGCACACTAGGTGCATTGAGCAGCCATCTTACTAAATGGTTCGTTGTTTAAATGGGCAAGTTAAACAAGACACAACTACTTGGCTTAAGCTGGTCCCCTTCCCGTTCACAGACTGTCTGCTGGTTGGATGCCCTAGGCCTGGTGTCCAGGTAACCCTAACTGGCCCAGCTGCTGCTCTCAGCCAGGCTGGTTTGAATCCCAGGATTGCTATGGCTACAAGGGAACGAGAGAGCAGGCCACATGCGGACGAAGGACAGTCTTGCAGTTAAGGTCCTAGATTAAGATTCTAGGGGAGCTGGATTCAATTCCTGGCTCTGCTCCGGACTCGTGTGACCCTCAGCAATGTACTTAATTTCTCTGTGCCTCACTTCCCTGGGCTAGCAACCCGTCCGTTATCTCGATTGACAGAGAGCGTCTGTCACCATTGCATGTGCAGCGCCAAGCACAATGGGGTCCTGAGCTCAGCTGGGGTCTCTGGTTGCTACATTAATAAAAATAATCATTAAAGCGGCAAAAAGAGTGTGTGGGGAGAGTGGTTAAAAGTGGAGGTGAAAGGCCAACCAGTCTCAATAAAACAGCACCCAAAATGGTAATTAGCCGAGCGGTGAGATGGTACACAGATGAAGATGGGCAATTAACGGTAAGAAAGGGTAGCTAATGAATAGCAATCAGAGCACTGAGATGGTGATTGACAGCAGTCGATGGTAATGAGCAGTAGCCAAAGACTGTCACTATCAGTGAGATGGGAATCAGTTACCGGTATTCAGCTAGCAATTGCAGGGGAGTGCAGTCTGTGCACGCTGGTCACTTGCAATGGGAGGGCAGCCAGGCGCTGGAGCTGGTTTGAAAAGAAAAATCTTTTTTTTTAATGTCTGGGGGTAGACGTGTTAGTCTGTATCCACAGAAACAACAAGGAGTCCAGTGGCACCTTAAAGACTAACAGATTTATTTGGGCATAAGCTCTCGTGGGTAAAAAACCCTCACTTCTTCAGATACTCACGAAAGCTTATGCCCAAATAAATCTGTTAGTCTTTAAGGTGCCACCAGATTCCTTGTTGTTGTTTTTTTAAATATCCATGTTTCTGTATTTGGTCATTCTGGGATGAAACCAGGACCTTTGGGAATAGCTCAGAGCAGGGCCTCCTAGGGTATGTCTACACTGCAATTAAAATCCTGCGGCTGGCCCACGCCAGCTGATTCGGGTTCACAGGGCTCCCTCGGGCTGCAGGGCCATTTAAGTGCAGTGTAGATGTCCAGGCTCGGGCTGGAGCCTGGGCATTAGGACCCTGCGAGGCGGAAGAGTCAGTTCCAGAGCCTGGCCTGCAGTCCCAGCCGGAACATCTACACTGCAATGAAACAGCCACACAGCCTGAGCCCTGCAAGCCCGAGTGTCTGGCACTGGCCAGCCGTGGATGTCCCATTCCGTGTAGAATACCCCTAGTCAAGGGCCTTAACCCCTGGGCTACTGGCTTTTCTAAGGTAGTGTCTGCTCTCCCTGGTTTTGACCATAAATCCCACCCTGGCCCTGAGACACTCCCCCGGTGAAAGTTTCGTTGACACCAATGTTTCCACAAAACATTTTGGTTTTGACGAATTGGCATTTTCCAGTGAAATACCATTTCAGCCCCAGTTCCCTCCCAGTGAACCACAGCCAGAGCTAATCGGGGTCTGGTGACTCCAGTGGGCGTTGGCGCGGGCCCTAGCAGCACAGTGGCCCTGCACGCCTAAAATACCCTTGAAAATCTGGCCCGGGGTGTGCTCTGCTGGAGCACACACCGTATGGAACTCAGCCCCCCACGGAGCACTGGTGCCAGGTCCTTTCTGCATGTAGGTGGGGTTTGCTGGGTCTCCGGTGTGGCTGGGAATACGGCTCTTTGCTCTCCTCTGACTGTAGTCTTTAAACCATGATTTGAGGACTTCAATGGCTCAGACACAGGTTTGATACAGGAGTGGGTGGGTGAGATTCTGTGGCCTGCGTTGTGCAGGAGGTGAGACTAGATGATCATAATGGTCCCTTCTCACCTTAAAGTCTATGAGTCTATGTACAGGCACAAGAGCCTGCTGTTGATACAGGACAGTAGCAAATCGGTAGCCAGCTGAGACTTTGTGGCTGCCATTGTTCTGCATGTCAGGGCCAATGAGACTTTCACAGAGATGGTGAGACAAGAACTGGAGCTCTTCTTCTCCAAAAGCACTGGCCTCTGCAACATGAGCTAAAAGAGAATCACCATCACCCTGTGCCACCAATAAGCCTATCCCTTGTAGCCTGGCAGTTCCAATTCCCTCCAGTAGAGGGCAGTGAGACACATACAAACTAGCCTGTCGCTACAGCCCATCTGCCAATGGGGCATAGGGTGACCAGACCGCAAGTGTGAAAAATTGGGACGGGGGTAGGGGGTAATAGGTGCCTATGTAAGACAAAGCTCCCAAATATTGGGGGTGTCCCTATAAAATCAGGACATCTGGTCACCCTAATGGGGCAGCAGCAGTGGGATTTTCTCTTTGCTTAAGAAAACAAGGCAATTAAATGGAAAAACCTCCGTTAATGCATCATTCAAAGGGACCTCTGGAGAAAAACAGAGCTGCATGGAGAAAGGTGGCCTCAATTTTTTTGGCAATAGACATTAGTTCTGGTTGTGTTGTACATTGAAATATCAAAGCTATGGGGCCTTGCATCTTGGAGACACCCCTCTGAGGCACAGACCCCTCTCTGGTTACCCTCGCTTGGTGGGTTGGTAATTTGTCGCCTATATCAGCAGTTGACACGTTGAGGTGATTTGGGCTCTGCCCACTTGCCTGCCTGCTCCTTCATGCCCAGATCCCAGGTCTGGGTAGCCATGCAGGGTGTCAAGGGGTCTCTTGTCCTCCTAGCTTCGCTCTGTGACATAGTTTGAGTCACAATCTAGCCCTCAGGTAATATCTCAAAGCTCCTCAGGGGTGGCCCTGTAGCCCAGTGCCACTCTCCAGCCCTCAGGAGGGGACAGAGCGAGAGAGGCTGGCCATAGAGTGCGAGGGAGAGACAAGCCATGATAAATGACTGGCAGGGAGCGCCTGGGGCAGTGGCCATTGACGAGACCCGCTGGAGAGGCAAACCTGGCCTTAGAGGTGGGGGCACAGCAAGTCCAAAGGGGCCGGATTGGTCAAGCCAGGCTCAGTGCGTGGGAAAGGAGCTGGTTCTCAGAGCAGTGAGTAACTGGCGCTGTGGGAGCAGAGCTGATTAATCAGCGAGGCTGAGTTCAGGGGGATTCTGTGTACTGTGCTAATAAGGAGAGATACGGTATCTCCATGGGGCAGGTCCTGCTCTGGGATTCCCACCCCGCCTTTCACAGCATGCCTTCAGCTCAGGGCTGGGATGGAGCACAGGCTGCTCTGTTAATTAGCCTCCCGCACTTTGGACTTGGCGCGAGATTGGAATAAGATGAACTAATTTGTAACAAAGGACGGAGGTTAAAGCAGGGGCTGTGCCGCCACTTCTCTGCATCCCAGAGAGCCCCTCCTTGCCCAGCACTGCGGAGCGTTACCCTGGAGCTGGAGCAGAGCTAGGCAACCTGGGCACAGCACAGCCGATAGCATGGACAGGCCTCTGTCCCAAGAACTGGGCTCGGGCCCAGCACAGGGCGCCCGGCAGAGCAGTGTGGACCCAGAGACACACGGGATGGGCAGGGCTGAAGAACTCACTGGCCTTGTCCCCAGAGAAGCCACTGCTCAAACCAACTGAAAGAGGGGCCAGGCTGGTTTCCGAGTGCTCGGTCAGTGGCTAACACCCCCATAGGGGCTGCTTTCAGACCTGGAGCTCTTTTGTCCTTCTCCTTCTCAGCAGCAGCTTCCATGTATTATAACCCTCCTGCCAATGCCGCATGCCAGCAACCAGGGCCAGGTTCGGTAGATCTAGGGTCCCTCTTGGAAAATCCCTAAAACCAGCTGGAACCTTCACCCAGAAACCAGGGAATCTCCCAGGTTGAGCCCACTCATGGGCACCCCGGCACCGCTTGCAGACAGGAGGGTCTGGACTTGGGGGAAGGGAACAGAGTCATAACCCTGGGAAATCACAGCAACCGAACAGGCCTGCAGAACAAGATCCTCCCTGCCCCGGCTGTTTGGCAGCAGTCTGTCTATTTCCCCTCCCCCCGACCAGTGAGAATGTCCCACAGGTAACAGTGCCATGACACACCACCTCACCCAGCCACCGCCCTGCCCTGCCGCAGGGAGCAGCGAGTAGCTACAATCTGAGTCTCTTTGCAGCTCTGCCTCCAGCCCCAGGGAAGCGGCTTTCTTGGTCCTACCTGGAGATGCCCCCACCTAACGATTCAGCTTTCCTAAGGGGCTGGGTAGAGGGGGCCTGGCAGGGGTCACTCAGCTCCGTTGCTGGGCTCTGCCATGGCTCTCCTAGCAAAGTCCTATGGGAAAGGAGCCAAGAGCACACAGGACCCTTGAGCAAAGTCCTGGCTGCTTGGAAATAAGCTTTTGTCCCACGGTAAGAGCTCCCCGCACCAATCCACGGTCATGTGTGGTGACTCCACAAGTGTCACTCAAGGTTGTGGGTAGGTAGCCTATGCAAATACAGCCCGTTCCCCTTGTCACCACAGCAGGGGCAGGGAGCTCTCTCTGGCCGCAGGGCTTCTGTTAATAACGATGGGCAGAGCTTCGTCCGGCTCACACAGCACCTGGCACTTCTCGGAGCTTTGTCCCACTGGGGCCTTCCTCATCCTGCCCCCTGCAGCTGAGGGCCTCTCTGTGCCTCTGCCAGTGCCAGGTTGCAGCAGACCCCTGGGGCCAGGCCTTCTGGCTGGCAGGGCGGGACTGAGATCACCCAGGCAGTGCTGTGGAATGGCTGGCCTGGTGCTCTGCCCGCTGCCCTGAGCCTGGGAGCGGAGAGAAGTGCTCCTGAGCTGGCAGTGGGCCCTGCTGGGGCATGCAGAGCTGCTGGCATTTACCTCAAAGGGGGCTGGTGGCCTCCTACTAAAACTCAGTGGGGTTTTTGGTTGCTTAGCTCCTGGTACCAAAAGAAAGGGGAGGGGTCGATGGGAAATCAGGACCCTGCGACTGACAGTCCCCAAGGACGATGGGGAGAAGCCAAGACTCCAGGTCAGCCTGGTTGACAGGGTGGGCAGGATAATCAGGGAGTCAGGCGACTGAGGCGGGGGTCCCGTGCTCCGCGTGAGCTGGAATTGCCTGGGCCGGAGTGGGGCCGGCCGAGCTAAGGAGAGAGCAGGGGCCTGGGCTGAGCTGGGGAGCATGGCCACACCAGCAGAGGCACCAACTTCCTAAGTTCTCTGGGGGTGCTTGACCCCCAGCTCTGCCCCAGGCTCTGCCCCCACTCCACCCCATCCCCCATGCCTGCACCCCTGCCCCACCTCTTCCCACCATGTTCCACCTCCTCTGCTGTCTCGTCCTGTCCCCGCTCCTTCCCCTGCCCCCTAGCACCTCCTGCATGCTGCTGAACAGCTGATCGCAGCAGGCGGAAGGTGCGGGGAGGGGACGACCTGATCGGTGGGGCTTCCAGTGGGTGCTGATCACCCACTATTTCTTTTCCGTGGATGCTGCAGCCCCGGAGCACCCATGGAGTTGGCGCCTATGCACGCCAGCCGGAGTCAGAGAGAACCAGAGAAGCAGCCCAGCGAGCAGGCCCATGCTGGGAGCAGCCAGAGAAGCAGCCCAGAGAGCAGACCTGTGCTGGGAGCAGAGCTGCCATAACCGGAGCCAGAGGGGCCAGAAAAGCAGCCCGGGGAGCTGGAGGCAGAGCAGCAGCAGTGCTGAGGCAGAGTGGAGCTGGAGCCATCCGGAGCCAGGTGCAGTGAGCTGCTAGGGAGAGCAAGGGGGGGACCCTGTGCAGTGGGCCCAGTGCAGGGAGACGCCCCCAGCCAAGAGGCCTTGCAGGCCAGACTTGGAGTGGGATCATAACCCCCGGGGGTGGGGGAGCTGACGCTGGGAAGAAGGGTCCTGCCACCTAGACCCTGAAGGCGTGTGGCCACTGCCAGAGCGAGTGTCTGACCCGCAGCGTCCCTGCAGCTCAACCAGGGCCTGAGACGGAGGCCTGGGACGTGTGAGGAGCAGACTGGGAACTTCCCGTACCTTCCAGAGATGCTGGTTGTGATGTCCCCATGCCACAGAGTGAGGGGACGGGTTTTCCTTTAACTATTTCCTTAGTTTGTTTTAGTTGATTGCTGTTTAATAAATTGTATTTGCTTTGAACTGTATGTGATGCTCAGTGGGCCAGGGAAGTATGCAGTGTGGAGAGAGCACCCCGGAGTGGGGACACGCTAGCCCCTGCCCCAAGTGACCACGACAAGGATGGGGGTCGAGCCCGCCCCAGAAATCCTGGGTCCAGCCTTGTCGGGGCTATGAGGACTCTGCCACCAAGAGGTGGAAGGGGGGTCCTTGAGGTCAGGCAGGCATCTGGGTAAAGGGAGTGGGAGCAAGGACTCAGATCCTTTCGCTAGACCGTTTCACTGGGATAATTTATACGCCAGAAAAATTGCCCACAATAGCAGGACCATTCCCCCGCTTACACAGGGAGGGCCAGATGCTGCTTTTATGGGCGCTGGTGTAAATCTAGAGGAACGTCATTGGCGTCGGTGGGGGAGGTTGAGGTTCTAAGAGTTTCTTAGCGAAGCCCAGGAGCAAAGTCCCATAGAGTGGGGTGTCGCAGGAGGTAGGGAGTGGGGGAGGGATGCAGAGCAGGGGGTGCCCAGGGAAGGGATCAGGCCCAAGCCTGCTGATCTCAGAGAGCGCACACTCTAAAGGACCAAAGCCTGGAACACCTGGATTAGGTTGCATGTCATGCGGAACAACCTGCTGGTCCAGGATAGATTGTCAAATCTCTTCGCTGAATGATGGACAAAACCAGGGTCAATTGGAGCTCCGAAAAAAGGAGCTGAATTCCTCAGACAAAATGCTCCCAGCACCTCACACGACCAGCTGTGACAACAGCGCTGTGTGTTGGGCAGGTTTCAACGCACCCTGCTGTGCTGGTGTCGTTCACACGAGCATTCTAGGTGGTGTTCTAACATGTAACGTCTGAAACAAGTTAGAGGCAAATTGAGATCGGCGCCATTAAAAGGCCCCTGTAAACATACCCTTGATGCACAGTGTTCCCTGAAATGTCTGACTGTGGCAAGCTCTTTTGTCCCGTTTATTTATTGGCATGTGATTCACAAAGGAAAATGGACAGACTGATGAATAAAACACAATCCCACTGCCCTCCGGAGAGGAAACAGGGCTGGAATTTACCAACTAGCGTACCAGACATTGGGCCAAATTCTCTGCTGGTGTACATTGCGGCAACTCCCCTGAAGTCAGTAGAGCTGCCCTGATTTACACCAGCAGATAATTTGACCCATCATGGTTATCTTTACTGTGCATAAAATGCCTCTGGAATTCATAATTGGCAATTCCCCAGTTTATTAATGCCTTGGTCTAATGTGTACAGCAATGTGCCTTTTCTATAGTGCTGAACAATAGGAGCTTGGGGGGCTGAGATGTTAATTAGACTCCGAAGTGCCACCCCCGGCTGCAGCTCCAGGGCTGTCCAAAGCGAAGGCAGCACGTTCGTTACAATAAGTGCTAATGACTACATTTGAAAAGTGCAAACTGTAGGAGGCAGAGGGGCATAATGGGGAGAAACAGGCAGCCGGGGAGCGAGGGGACAAGGAGAGAATCACCAGAATGGCTGGAAATCCCCAAAGGATAGCGTGCCGGCCACAAAATGCATGGGTGTGCGAGTGTGGCTGCATGTGCACTGGGCTCTCACCTGCAGGGTCAGCTCTAGACCAAATGATGCCCCAGGAGAGGAGCATCTTTGGTGCCCCCCTCACACACGCCATTTATTAAAATTTTGAATGTCTCTATTTTGTATTACATTTGTAGCCCATTTCATGACTTTGATGCGCGATTTGCATGCATGATTCATCCCTGTCATATCGACAATAAATTTGCATGCAATAAATCTGTATTTATTCATGCCATATATAAGCAAATACAAAAAATCATTTCCTTTAAGCTTATAGAAACCTTTTACATTTTAAGAATAACTGAAATGTACGCACATCAAGAAATTGAACTGTCACCAACACTGGGTGGACCAGAGTGTTACGGTAGGAGCCAGCCTTAGAATGTTAATTCTAGTCCTTTAGTTCAACAGGTTGCTTTTCTCACCTTTGCCCTTGTGAACTGAAGCACGAGCATCAGAGAGATCCAAAGACTGGCCACTGGCATTTGCAAGCGATGCCAGTCCCTTACCGGCCATCAAAGATATGTTTTAATGAGCCAGGGGTTTGAAAAGCTGCCCTCGCCGCTCGCAACTATGGCCGGCAGTGAGAGCAGAATCCGCAAAGCTATCAGCACGTTAGGAAACGTGTCCAAGTCTGCATCATGACTGAACTGGAGAACTTGGAGTGGAAAGCGCTTCCAGTGAGCAGTTGTGGATTTAGAGTTAGTGGGGCCTAGGGCGGAGCTTCATTTTTGCCCCCGTCCCGGGACCCAGCCGAGAAAAAGAGCAATTCTCTTTTATCTACCGATTTTTCATTCTTTTTTTCTTCATCCTCCTCCTATATTTTAAGTAATGGGAAGTAAATGAACATAAAGTGAGGCACCTTGATTGGGGGAGGGGTGCAGGAGGGGTATGAGGGGTGCGGGCTCTGGGGGGAAGTTTGGTTGCTGGATGGAGGCTCTGGAGTGGGGCAGGGGTTGGGGTGTGGGACGGGGTGAGGGGTGCAGGCTCTGGGCTGGGGCAGAGGGTTGGGGTGCGGGAGTGGGGCAGTGCTTACCTCAGACGGCGCAGCTCCCAAAGTGACTGGCACACACCCCCCTCCAGCAGCAGCTCCTAGGTGGGGGGAGCAGGGGGTCTCCACGCGCTGCTGCCCACAGGCACCGCCCCCACAGCTCCCATTGGCCACAGTTCCTGGCCAATGGGAGCTGCAGAGTCATGGCGAGGGCAGCACGCAGAGGCACACCCCCACCCCAGGGGCTGCAGGGATATGCCGACCACTTCTGGGAGTGAAGTGCCATGGAGGGAGGGAGGCAGAGAGGCAGGGAGATGCCTTAGCCTTTCTGCGCTGATGCTGGCATGTCTCTGTGCGCCCCTTGGGGGCAGAGGGGCAGCGGGTCTCCGTATGCTGCCTGGGGTGGGGGCAGTGTGCAGAGCTGCCTCCCCCACCAGGGGCACGCAGAGACGTGCCAGCAGCTGGCCGCTTCTGGGAGCGGCATGGGGCCAACAGCCATGGCAATCAGGCAGCCTGCCTGCCTGAGCCCTGCTGTGCCGCCTGCCGGGACTCAGGGGCAGGTTGGTTGTCAGATATTTGTCCTGCATTTTGGGGGGGCCCCCTGTCATTGGTGGCCCCATGCCGCCACACGGTTTGTTACATGGTAAATCTGCTCCTGTCTGTGTGGCAAAATGTGATGGATGTTGTCCAATTCAACATAGAGGTCTTTATCATTGACGTCCAAACATTCCCCATGTGTCAGCGTCCGGTGAAGGTCCGTATAATTGTTCAAGAGTGTTTTCCTGTCCACTGGCAGCTTACTAAGGTCATACAACCCCCCCCCCCATTTGTCCAAACCTTTTTTTGATGGACACTCGAGCAATGTCAATCAGCGAGCAAAAAACCTCCCTCTTGAATTTTTCTTCTGAGCTTCCCATCACCTCATCTCTGACCTCGCAACCAAATTGTCTCTGCTTCTGATGAATGTGAGTTTCTTTGAAGACAGGCTCAATGCCTACGTTTTCCACCAGTTCTTTGGCATCTTCAAATCCATTGTCTCTGGAGGCCACAACAAGATCAAGGCAGCTTCTCATCAAAGTAGTAGCAGTCACGTTGTCCATTGACTGAGTTTGTATTGCCTTGCTTCCGACATTTCCTTGGAACAGGATATCGTGCCAAACCACAATTGAGACCAGAAATTTGAAGTCCATGATCTGGTTTGCTAGGCTTTGGGCCTCATGTCAGAGTCCAGCCTCAGCGTTACTTGACTCTGCTAGTTCCATCAGGGTGGCGTAAACTTCAGTTACCTGGTACCTCACTGGCCCTACACTGTCAACGTGGCTCTCCTAGTGAGAGTCATGTAGCAGCTTCATGGTCAGATTTGTAACATTGTCCGGGAGGATCTTCTACCTGGTAGTTGATGCTGAAAACAGGGCGTATATCCTCTGTAGCACTCTGAAGAGAGATACTGAATCTAAAGAAGAGGATGCTGCATCTGACACAACCAGGTTGAGGGAATGGCAGCCACAAGGCATGAAGAAAGCTCTTGGATTCAGTGCACGGATCCTTTCGTAGTGTGACTTTGAGAAGTGTTGCTTCTGCTCATTTACTGGAAATGTCATTTCCTCGATTTTGCCCAGGCTGGTCAAAATTATACGATCAATACTGGTAGAGTTTAGGATCGCTGGCCATAAAGCAGGATCAGATGTATTGATTTGTGGTGTGCAATTTTTCTCACTGCCATTTCTGTCATCATGCGAGACTGATTCTTCTTTATCGTTTCTCTCCTTTTAATGTAAACCATATTCTTCTTTATCATCACTCCCCTTTACACCACCAGGAAAAGCGGATGATTCTCCATCACTTTCCTCACATCTTCATTCCTTATCTTCAGGTAAATCTGCTAATTCCTTAGTACTAGGACTGCCATCATTTACGCTTTGCTCCTCAATTTCTTCTGCACTAGGATGATCACTACTGCCTAAAGCCCAGTCTATGGTGTTCTGTTTCAGATATTTTCCCATTAAATTTGCCCCTTGCTGTAAACTAGATTGCAATTGAGCTTTTCACTTCCTGATACTGAGCTCCTGAAGGCTTCTTCGGGGCATCTTTTATTTTCAACGGGGGAAAGAGACAGTATTAGGGAGAGCAAAAGTCTATGTTCCGCAGTCTTAGAAAGTCATCAAACATTACGTGTTCAGCATGACAAAAGAAGTGACAGTATTTCTTTTACTGTTGCGTAGATAGGGATTTGATAGATATCGCTGGTATCTCATTAAATATGTCCTTTATTAGTTGCTACTTACACTCTTCAAGTCTTAAAACACAAGTACACTTTCACAATTACTCAATAAAACAAGGTTCACAATATCGCAGCTGGGCTCGCACTTCGCTTCAGTTCATTCTTACATCTCCTTGAACCTCCTGGCGATGCCCCTTCCCTTATATACCCGCAAGGGCCTGGCTGACAATGTTCTAGGCGGATCAAGGAGAAAGTAGTTCTCAGAAAGTCTGGAAGGTTCCACGAGATTCTACAAAGGCTCAGAACATTCTAGGAGGTTAGTGAAAAATGAATCCACATATGGAATACCTGAAACATGTTCCTTCATACATTCTACTTTCTCTTTTGTCGCTAACAGCCCTCCAAGCCCGGCAGTTGTCCAGGTCATCTGCTCCTAAAACCAGCCCCACTTACCTATCTCCAGAGCCCAGTGAGATCGTGATGACACAAGATCATGAAGTTACATGTGTGGCACTGTGACTTTTTCTGAGTGACATCATCGCAGTCAGGATCACAAACAGCTCCATCAGAAACTTGGGGCTCGGAGCCCAGATTTCCAGCCCCGAACCATCTTTGCTATTTTTGGCAGGACATAATTGCTCTGCCCGTGGGTCCCCATCTGCTCTTCAGGACTGTTTTTCCTTCATCTGAGTGTGGCCACTTGTAGGAGAACCCTCTCCTGTGAGCATGAACGTCTGTCAACTTCTCATTGGATCATAGCACTCCTGTGCCGTAAAATGATTCATAATCAGTTACCAGACATGCATCTGCTCAGTAGATTGAAATGTATTTGGGAGCCTTTCATAGCTTCCATCCCCCAGCAGCTAATTAAGGTTCGGCAAACAGTTTGTCAGTAATAAGTCTGCCTATTGAAACATCTCCCTGGGAGTTGGTGCTGCTTCCAGAGTGAATTAAGTTTTGTCCGGGAATCTAGCTATGAATGGGATCTGCATAGAAAGAAAGCACACTGACGACATGCAGAGTTGTGGGTAGATGGGGATGATTGAGGGGCTCTGGTTAGCATATAGAATATAAGTCAGAATGAATAGTCATTTCAAATGTCTGTTTTAATTAATACCATTCAACTAATAACCAACAGGATCCCACTGAAGGCAGGTGGCTTTGTGAATTAATTTTTAACAACTTTTTCCATTTTTATAAATGACCAAATCGCTGCTGCATCTTTGTCATATTGGAACCCATGCAGCAGCCAGCATGACACTTTCTATAAACAGTAAGGCCACTGGATTCTAGGATACACTGGTGGTCACAGCTGCAGATGCCAATGGACCTTGAGAACTCTGTGCCCGAAGCATGGCGCTTCCAAGAGCGGCTGGACAGGCCTGCACAGCGTGTAAGGGACAGGATGCACTTATGCACCTTGCAAGCTCGACAGGCAGCAGTGCCTGCAGACACCGAATGCTTCACAGCAGGAAGTTGCCTTGTTTATTCAACAGGAGCTATTTGGCTGCACCAAATACTGGTGAATCGGCCCAGCTTTTAAGCCCAATGAACTACTGAGCCGACAAACTTTGCAGGTTGTGTCAGTGGAGTTTGTAATCTCTTTGAACCAACATAATTTAGAAACTGTATTGGATGTTTCTGCAAAGCTTCTAAATCCCTTCCAATCAGTTTCTTTGGTTTACAAAACTTGAAACCCCACGGGCTATGTAGAGCATGTGACCTCTGAAGGCCTGAAACATAAATGCTTGTATCAGAGGCTTGGTATGAGGCCTGAGCTAAAGTAGTGTTCAAAGCTTTGCTAAAATAAAGCAAAATTAGGTTGTGAGCTAGAAGCCGGGCCTGCTCACAGAACCTGGCAAGAACAGGGCTAATATTGCAGAAACACACGTTCCTAAGTGCTAGGCACAGAACACACACACACACAAACATATTGCAGAAGGGTGGTACCAGAACACCTCGATACCAACACATTCCCCAAAGATAACAGAAACACGCGGACCCATCTTAAAGATAAAGTCAGGATGACAGCATGATGGATAGAGATGTTTTGATCGAACCAACATGGACAAGGTAATGGGGGCACCTAGATATGTCAGAGGGTGGCACCTGGCCACGGCAGAGGGGCAATAAATAACGTGTTTGTATCGGCAAAAAGCACAGAAGTACTTGTGGCACCTTAGAGACTAACAAATTTATTTGAGCATAAGCTTTCGTGGGCTACAACCCACTTCATCGGATGCATAGAATGGAACATATAGTAAGGAGATATATATACATACAGAGAACATGAAAAGGTGGGGGTTGTCATACCCACTCTAAGAGGCTAATTAATTAAGATGAGCTATAATCAGCCAGAGAGAAAAAACTTTTGAAGTGATAATCAAGATAGCCCATTTCAGACACTTTGACAACAAGGTGTGAGGATACTTAACATGGGGAAATAGATTCAATGTGTGTAATGGCTCAGCCATTCCCAGTGTCTATTCAAACCTAAGTTGATGGTGTTTAGTTCGCATATTAATTTACGTTCAGCAGTTTCTTGTTGGAGTCTGTTTTTGAAGCTTTTCTGTTGCAATATTGCCACCTTTAAATCTGTTACTGAGTGGCCAGAGAGGTTGAAGTGTTCTCCTACAGGTTTTTGAATGTTATGATTCCTGATGTCAGATTTGTGTCCATTTATTCTTTTTCGTAGAGACTGTCCGGTTTGGCCAATGTACGTGGCAGAGGGACATTGCTGGCACATGATGGCATATATCACATTGGTAGATGTGCAGGTGAACGAGCCCCTGATGGCGTGGCTGATGTGATTAAGTCCTATGATGGTGTCATTTGAATAGATATGTGGACAGAGTTGGCATCGGGCTTAAAGAGGTATCTCAGAGGGAGTATCTTTGGCCAGCCTAGGTGATAGTGGAAAGTCCTTCCACTAAGTAAGCTGTGTCCATTGTCACAGGCATACATGCACTGAGTGTACTTGTAAAAAATATAAGGCACCAATACTGTGCTTCGTCGACAATAAACCTGACCAAGCGCCTTCACACCTAAACAGATCTTGTGGTCATTGGGCGGTTCTATCGAGGCCTGCTGTGCCAGCAGTCTGCACAGAGCTGGGATGGCACACAGAGAGAACACACACACAGCCAAACGTCTAACAACCTCCTTGAATCAAAGCAATTCAGTGTACATGAGTTTACAAATTCCACAGCTAGGGACTCAGTAAAAAGTGACGGGGCCATGGCCCCCTGTCCCTCTCACCTTAGCCCAGCGCCCCTGATTTATGGTTGATTACAACAATCTGTAACCTACTAACCCCCCTTTTCTGTCCTATGACTTCAGAGGTGTTAACTGGTCACTTCACCTTCAACAGTCTCCTACAATGTATGTTAACTACTTGTGCTAAACAATCTGGTCCACCTTGTATTTAGCTGTGGCACTCTTGAGTACCCCTTGCAAACCTGAAGAAGCTCTGTGCCTAGTTTGAAAGCTTGTCTCTATCACCCACCTTGTCGCGCTAATTGTCTGAATTGAACGTTTCAATTTTTCGGTTCAAAACAACTTTTCATTTCAAAACGCATTTTATTTAGGTTATATTATGAAAGATAATATACTCCCAAAAGTCAAAAGTCATATGAAAAGTCTTCCTTTTATTGATGCGAAATGTTTACTCAACCCAAGATTTTTTTAAAAAATTATGTAGTGGGAAATTTCCATTTTTTGTTTTTGTTCCAATTTGGAATGACGTTACCTGCCCCTCTCCCCTCCCCCCCCATGTCAGAATTTCCCAGGGAATGACAATCTCAAGGATTGACCACGTCTACTCCCCGCCTGGGGGAAGGCTCAGAATAGCTGGGTTTAGCCATGATTTCAGGGGACACAACAGGCACCTGTCTTGCTGCTACGTGAAGGGCATAAGCCCCATTCAGGAGCTGAAATGAGAGTGCAGGACAGGGAGTTATGGGGCGGAATTAAATGCAAAGAAAGATCCAGGATGGATATGGCTTTTTTCAGCCCCACCAAACACCACAGATGTGGCCCTTTATCCATCAGATGTAACAAAGGGTTTCAATAATGTGAAAGAGACATTATTAAGGGCACCAGAGCAAACTACCCCAGTGCATAGGAAAGATAGGAAGTGTGGCAAGAGATCACCCTGGCTTAACCAGGAGCTCTTCAAATATCTGAAATTCAAAAAAGAGTCCTACAAAAATTGGAAACTAGGTCAAATAACAAAGGATGAATATGATCAAATAACCCAAACATGTAGGGACAAAATTAGAAAGGCCAAGAAACAAAATGAGATCAAACTAGCTAAAGACATAAAGGGTAACAAGAAAACAGTCTACAAATATATTAGAAGCAAGAGGAAGTCCAAGGACAGGGTAGGCCTGTTACTCAATAAGGGGGAGTTGGTGGGACAATAACAGAAAATGTGGAAATGGCAGAAGTGCTAAATGACTTTTTCATTTTAGTTTTCACCAAAAAGTTTAGTTGCAAAATCTAACTTAATGAAGGCCAGTGAAAAGGAGGTAGGATCAGAGGCTAAAGACGGAAAGAACAAGTTAAAAATTACTTCAAGTCACCAGGGCCTGATGAAATACATCCTAGAATACTCAAGGAGCTGACTGAGGAGATATCTGAGCCATTAGCGATTATCTTTGAAAAGTCATGGAAGACTGGAGAGATTCCAGAAGACTAGAAAAGGGCGAATATAGGGCCAATATAGAAAAAGGGGAATAAGGACAACCCAGGGAATTACAAACCAGTCAGCTTAACTTAGGTAACTGGAAAGATAATGGAGCAAATAATTAAGCAATCCGTTTGCAAACATCTAGAAGATAGTAAGGTGATAAGTAACAGTCAGCATGGATTTGTCAAGAATAAATTGTGTCAAACCAAACTAATGGCTTTCTTTGACAGGGTAACAAGCCTTGTGGATGGGGGGAAGCAGTAGATGTGGTATATCTTGAATTTAGTAAGGTTTTTGATACTGTCTCACATGACCTGCTTATGAACAAATTAGGGAAATATAACCTAGATGGAGGTACTATAAGGTGGGTGCATAACTGGTTTGAAAACTGTTCCCAGAGAGTAGTTATCAGTGGTTCACCATCAAGCTGAAAGAGCATATCAAGTGGGGTCTTGCAGGGATCAGCTCTGGATTCAGTTCTGTTCAATATCTATATCAATGATTTAGATAATGGTATACAGAGTACACTTATAAAGTTTGAGGACAATACCAAGCTGGGAAGGGTTGCAAGCACTTTGGGTGATAGGATTAAAATTCAAAATGATCTGGACAAACTGGAGAAATGGTCTGAAGTAAATAGGATGAAATGCAATAAGGACAAATACAAAGTTCTCCACTTAGGAAAGAACAATCAGTTGCACAAATACAAAATGAGAAATGACTGCCTAGGGAGAGTACTGTGGAAGGGGATCTGGGGGTCATAGTAGTTCACAAGCTAAATATGAGTCAACAGTGTAACACTGTTGCAAAAAAAGCAAACATCATTCTGGGATGTATTTGCAGAAATGTAAGCAAGACACAAGAAGTAATTTTTCCGCTCTACTCCGTGCTGATTAGGCCTCAACTGGAGTATTGTGTCCAGTTCTGGGTGCCACATTTCAGGAAAGATGTGGACAAATTGGAGAAAGTCCAGAGAAGAGCAACAAAAATGATGAAAGGTCTAGAAAACATGACCTATGAGGGAAGATTGAAAAAATTGGGTGTGTTTAATCTGGAGAAGAGAAGACAGAGGGGACATGATAACAGTTTTCAAGTACACAAAAGGAAGTTTCAAGGAAGAGGGGAGGTAAATTGTTCTCCTTAACCTCTGAGGATGGGACAAGAAGCAATGGGCTTAAATTGCAGCAAGAGCGATTTAGGTTGGACATTAGGAAAAACTTCCTAACTCTCAGGGTGGTTAAGCACTGGAATAAATTGCCTAGGGAGGTTGTGGAATCTCCATCTGTCGGGATTTTTAAGAGCAGGTTAGACAAACACCTGTCAGGGATGGTCTAGATCAGTAGTGGGCAACCTCCGACCCATCGGGGTAATCTGATAGTGGCCCATAAGACATTTTGCTGATGTTGACCGTCCACAGGCACGGCCCATGCAGCTCCCAGTGGCCGTGGTTCGCCATTCCCGGCCAATGGGAGCTGCAGGAAGTGGCGGGCAGCTGGCCGCAGATTGCCCACCACTGATCTAGATAATAC
Source organism: Mauremys mutica (assembly GCF_020497125.1). Taxonomy (NCBI): domain Eukaryota; kingdom Metazoa; phylum Chordata; order Testudines; family Geoemydidae; genus Mauremys; species Mauremys mutica. The sequence goes on along the minus strand of NC_059087.1, from coordinate 33,554,709 downwards.
TTAGTCCTGCCATGAGTGCAGGGGACTGGACTAGATGACCTCTCGGGATCCCTTCCGGTCCTATGATTCTATGATTCCCAGGGGAGCCTGATGCCATTCCCATGGTCTCCATGACAGGGGCTCAGGGCCACATTCCCTAGCTGTTTGTCGGTGTGTCTGTTGGTCACAAACGTCCATCTGCCCCCTGTTTTCACAGCATTAACTGTCTCTGACGAATCCTCATAGATCTGTTTGTGGGTGTAAATCTTTCCCAGCTGCCCATCTCCATCACTTCCTCTGCCTTGGTCTTACTTGTTCCCAGGATTCCTTCCCCCTAAGGCGCAGTCCCCTGGACAGCCAGCCCATGGGATGGGCCTAGAGATCAGCAGAGAGCTCCGCTGGCTGGAGCAGGGTGATTTATTAGAGAAGCCACCACTCTGCTTCTCCATTTCAAAGCAGCGAGTGAGAGGAAGTGGGATGTCACTGTCAATTGAAGGGTACACACAGCCCCTCCTTGGACTAAGCTGACAAGCCTATCACCAGCGTGCCACGTACAATTGGAACACATTACTGAACACTTACAGACCAGCCAGCGTCCGATCAGGGGCTGATAAGAAATGTCTGTACGCTTCAGCCCTTTATCTCATGACATTGGTGGCTGCATTAACCAACTAATTCCAGTGTCCGTGCTGATGAGAAACCGTGAGCAGATGAGGGTCACACACAGGTATGTTGTGCCATTAAACTACAAGACAGCCTGGCCTGAACCAAACATCTGTCCCACGATGGTGAGACACCAGACATGCGGTTGAGTCTGTGTACACCGGATTGGGCCCTGGAGAAGCCCCACAAAGCAGTGCAGGTGCTGTATGCAGTTTCGTAGCCAGGTTGTTGACTTGGTCTGTTCATTAGAGGCCTTTTGTTTCTGGAGTAGAAGCCTGTGAGTTCCGATTCGTAGATTCATAGATTCCAAGGCCAGCCGGGGCCATTATGATCATCTAGTCCAGGGGTCGGCAACCTTTCAGAAGTGGTGTGCCGAATCTTCATTTATTCACTCTAATTTAAGGTTTCACGTACCGGTAATACATGTTAACATTTTTAGAAGGTCTCTTTCTATAAGTCTATAATATATAACTAAACTACTGTTGTATGTAAAGTAAATAAGGCTTTTAAAATGTTTAAGAAGCTTCATTTAAAATTAAATTAAAATGCAGAGTCCCCCGGACCGGTGGCCAGGACCCAGGCAGTGTGAGTGCCATTGAAAATCAGCTCACGTGCCGCCTTCGGCACCTGTGCCATAGGTTGCCTACCCCTGATCTAGTCAGACCTTCTGTATTACACAGGCCAGGGAACTGCCCCAAATAATTCCTAGAGCAGATCTAGAAAAAACATCCAGTCTTGATTTTAAAATGGTCGGTGATGGAGAATCCACCGTGTCCCTTGGTAAATTGTTCCAGTGGTTAATTACCCTCATTGTCGAAAATGTACATCTTATTCTCAGTCTGAATTTGTCTAGTTTCAACATCCAGCCATTGGCTTGTGTTAGACCTTTCTCTGCTAGACTGAAGAGCCCATTAGTAAATATTTGTTCCCCACGTAGATACTTATAAACTGTGATCGTGTCACCCCTTCACCTTCTCTTTGTTAAGCTCTTTGAGTCTATCACTACAAGGCAGGTTTTCTAATTCTTTAATTATTCTTGTGGCTCTTCTCTGACCCCTCTCCAATTTATGATCATCCTGCTCGAATTGTGGGCACCAGAACTGGACACGGCACAGAACTGTTTTCTGTGACCATTGTTTGCAGCGTAGCTGTGTTGGACCCAGGATATTAGAGACAAGGTGTGTCCAATAAAAGCTACTACCTCACCCACCTTGTCTTCTGTGACAGCTGTACTCACACCACAGAGCTGCATCGTTGCAGTTGTGTGGTGACAGGGAAGCTGGAGGCTCTGGCAGCTGGGTGGGAGGCGGGGCTTCTGGCCCAGGGTGGGCAGACTGACTGTGAAGTAAACACGTGTTTCTGCTGAAATGATCAGCAGTGAAATGGTTCAGAGTGTTGACAGTTAAAGTGACATCATTATGCTTCAGAATCAACACTCAACTGAGATTGAGCAGGGCAGCTCGTGTCTCTCAGAGCTATTGTTTCAGGCTTTCTACAGACTCAGGCAGATGATGCTACATTGTGTAAGTTCTAGAGTGTTTAGAATGGTTTGTTTGTAACCTCAGGGTCTAAAAGTGTAATTTCTTTTTAATGACAGCAGAGATTCTGATTAAATGATTTATTAAATCTGTGGCAAGTGGTGGATTCTGCAGCGTGTTCCGCAGCTATAGAAGTGTGGAATATACCAGACCCTGAGTACGATAGAAAAAGATGAAGGATTGGCATTCAGCACTCATTTCTGGGGGGAAAGGAGGCATGAGGACCAGCTCCCTGCAAGCACTGCCTGGCTGTTCTGAGGGAGAGAGGGGTGTGTGTGTGTGTGTTTTCTCCATAGGGCTGTACATTTCAGTGGTACATTTACCTTACTTTAACTACCGTAGCCACAGGGGGTGTCTGGAGCTGGCGTCGCCCTTATATTTGGGAAAAGCAGTGGAGCACCAGGGCTGGCCCCTTCTCCTCTGTAAGCTCCCAGTCTGTAGAACTGGTTTTGACAGCCACCACCACCAGGTTCCTGCGCTGCTGCAAGGGGTGCACCTGGGCTTTCCTCTCTGGGCTGTTACACTACCTAGGAACTGTCTGGCTTCATGTGACCTTCTGCCATGACAAACACTCCATATGGCCATCTGCGGGCCCCTCACCAGCCAGCCAATCTCTCTGCGGGGGAGGTGAGAGCTCCACACATCAATTCCCTTTCGCTTGGCTCTGGGGTTATGCCTCTGTGCTCATTTGAACGTCTCCCCCTTTCCCCCCCCCAAGACCCATAATGACTCAGTTTCTATTTTACCTATAATACCTGTGCCGTTGCACTCTATATGATTTTATAAATATATGCTAATGAGTGAATATAATGTAACTGGAATATGCTTCGTGCAAAAGGTCTCTTGTAAGGTATCATTACAAAGCTTATAACCTACTGAGTGTGATCATCCTATTTGTATACATGTACCACTCTTGTATCTGAAACTAGAAATATGAAATATAACTCTGAGGGCTTATTGTAATTATGCAAAGTGTGGGCCATTAATGGTGGTTTGGAATCTTGATGGCTCCTATCAGCCAGGACAATTGACTGTGTATGGCTCTGTTTGCCGGCAGCCTTCCTGTGAGTCAGGCTGGGAGGAAGGAAGGCCTGGGGTCTTACAGTGACATGTGATCATGTCACCTGAACTGGAATCCATCTTTAACCTGGGGTCTGTCCATTGAGAAGGAGGGGGGGGGAACCCAGAGAGGGACAAAGGATTCCCACCCATGCAAAAGATATCTAAAGGGGTGGAACAGAACAAAGGGGAGGAGCCATCATGAAGAATCCCCTAGCTACCACCTGAGCTGGAACAAGAGCTGTACCAGGGGAAAGAATTGTGCCCAGGCCTGGAAGGTGTCCAGTCTGAGGAAAAAAACTTACTGAAGCATCTCTGAGAGTGAGATTATTTGTTTTCAGTTTGATTAGACATAGATTTGCGTGTTTTATTTTATTTTGCTTGGTAACTTCCTTTGTTTTGTCTGTCACTACTTGGAACCACTTAAATCCTACTTTCTGTATTTAATAAAATCACTTTTTACTTATTAATTAACCTAGAGTATGTGTTAATACCTGGGTGGGCAAACAGCTGTGCATATCTCTCTATCCGTGTTATAAAGGGCGAACAATGTATGAGTTGACCCTGCATAAGCTTTATACTGGGTTGTGACGTTATTGATATAATCTGGGACCATATAGAACATGGTTGCAACCAAGGTCCTGTAGTGGCACCAAATCTTAAGTAAAAGGGGGTCATATAAGGTGTCTAAGACCAGGTTATGGGTTGCTGGTTATAATTATGCTGTCTGTGTGCATGTGTCATTTTGTAGTTGAAGTTATAAGTATTGGCTCTATACTGTCTGTATTTCAAATTTGTGCTGTGCTGCTGGGAAACACCCCAGACTAGTTGGTGTTAGCTCTGCCTAGCCTGCTTGATGGTCCATTAAGGACCATCAGCTACACAATTGACCCATTGAGAGAAGGCAGATACGCCTTGTAACTCAGCAAAGTATGCAGGGACTTGCCCATGTGACTCCAGACTCCATTTTGCTGTAATTTTCCACAGTAAGGACAAAGAGGTTCTTACACCTGGAAAATATTATAAAAGGCTGATGACTCATCTCCATCTTGTCTTCAATCCTGCTTCTTACCTCTGGAGGGACTTTGCTACAAACTGAAGCTCTGAACAAAGGACTGTTGACCCATCCCAGCTGTGGATGTACTCCAGAGACTTGATTTGAACCTGCAGTCTATTCCATCACTGCTACAAGCCTGAACCAAGAACTTTGCCATTACTGTATGTAATTGATTCCATTTAACCAATTCTAGCTCTCATCTCTATCTTTTTCCTTTTATGAATAAACCTTTAGAGTTTAGATTCTAAAGGATTGGCAACAGCGTGATTTGTGGGTAAGATCTGATGTGTATATTGACCTAGGTCTGGGGCTTGATTCTTTGGGATTGAGAGAACCTTTTTCTTTTATTAGGGTGTTGGTTTTCATAACCATTCATCCCCAGGATGAGTGGCACTGGTGGTGATACTGGGAGACTGGAGTGTCTAAGGAAATTGCTTGTGTGACTTGTGGTTAGCCAGTGGGGCGAAACCAAAGTCCTCTTTGTCTGGCTGGTTTGGTTTGCCTTAGAGGTGGAAAAACCCCAGCCTTGGGCTGTAACTGCCCTGTTTAAGCAATTGGTCCTGAATTGGCACTCTCAGTTGGGTCCCACCAGAACCGCATCGTCACAGGTGTTATTCGGATTTATTTGGGTTTAGACCCCATTGGGAGTTGGGCATCTGAGTGTTAAAGGCAGGAACACTTCTGTTAGCTGCTTTCAGGTAACTCTACAGCTGTTAGGGGACGTGGGTCAGACCTGGGTCTGGGTTTGCAGCAGGCTAGCGGGTCTGGCTCAAACCAGGCAGGGCCCTGAAGTCCTAAGCTGATGGGGCAGGAAGGCAGGCGCAGAAGTAGTCTTGGCACATCAGGTGGCAGCTCCCGAGGGGGGTTCTGTGATCCAACCCATCACAATACCTATAATACCTTGGCCATGAGCCAAGCCCTCCCTTTGCCCTAGTTCCCATTTGCTTGTGTGATGCCCGCCTCACTTTCTCCCCCATCCCCATGATCCTGATGGCATTCAGAATGTAAAGCCTCCTATCTGGGCATCTTTGGGCCTATGTATTATTCATACTCTCTCTTGTTCTTGGGTAAGTAAAGAAACCAAATAAATATTAATTCCAGAGTAACACAAAGCCTTTCCATCGCTCCTGCCGCAGCTTGGGGCGCTCAGGGACGCAGGCGCATCCATCAGGCGGAAAAAGTGGGAAATAAATTACCTGAAAATAACAGGTTATCAAACAATTATCAAAACAATTATTCTCCACAATAATTTAAATGAGCAGCGACGTTCCGCTGGAATATTAAATGGAGCAGGGGCGGCAGTTGGGGAGTTTCACACATTGTCTGTGTTATACAATTTCTGTAGCTCATCGCTCTGAAGTTAGACAGCCTTCCGCCAGTATCACTCCAGCTCAGATTGGTAGTGGCCGAAAGTCGACAGTCGTTTGACGGCCGGTGTGGCTGTGAGATGAATTTGCTGGTCTCTGCAGCGTTCCCTCTGCCACAGCTAGCGCTGTTCTGAATACTCTCACGGGGCTGTGAGGCAGAAAGGAGCTAATGGAACCCTTCAGGTGAGTCTTGATTCCAAAGAGACCGGGGGGTGAGGTAATAGCTTTTACTGGACCAGCTTATGTTGGTGAGAGAGACAAGCTTTCGCACAGAAGCTGGTCCAATAAAAATGTTACCTCACCCACCTTGTATCTCTAATATCCTGGGACTGACATGGCTACCACACTCTTGATTCCAAAGACAGCTGCAGACCTTTTTAAAGCCAGTGACTGTCAAGCAATCTCAGGCTCAACAGAAGGCACAATCATGCTCTTTTATATAGTAAAAGCAGCTGGGGGCTTTGGGGTGACTGCCCAAGGCACTTGGGCCCATTGATTTCTCTGGAATATAGATGCCTGAATACCTTTGAGGATATCCCATGGCAGGTAGATTAACAGGGGTTTCCCTGGCTGCAAACCCAGGGGCCAGGATACTGGCTGTAGGTTGTGTGTGTTTGGGCAGAGAAAGGCAGCAGATGTTGGGAGTGTGACCCTGAAAGGAAGCAAAGAGACAGACCTTGTTGGGCACAGAGCTCACTGGAAGAGCAGACTGGGGATTTCTGCCTGCTGCCGCTTGTTTCTACTGTGTTCAGGGAAACAGGATTTTGTGCATGTTTTTTATGAATAAACAGGATCACACCAAGAACAGACCTGACTGTATCGCCAGTTTCTCATCTTAATGGTAGCAACCCTGCAAGCCATGGACTTCTGGTGAATCGCTCGGGCCAGAAGGGCCTCACTGGACAGCAGAACCAGGGAATGACTAGAGTCACTAGAGCCTGATAGCTGCACTTACACTGGGATCCAGATTCCTGTCCAAACCTCCCTGGTATCCCTCCAGGGTGCCACCCGCAGACCTCCTCACTGGGGCTCTGTGCTGATGGGCACACCAGAGAATCCCTGTGGCGGAGTGTAAAAAATTGGAGGAGGGGTAAATGTCAGGTCAGGACAGTGATACAGAGCGATCTGGATCACTTGGTAAACTGGGTGCACGCAAACAATATGCATTTTAATATGGCTAAATGTAAAGTTATACATCTGAGACCAAAAAATGTAGGCTGTACATGACAGGCTGGGGGACTCTAACCTGGGAAGCAGTGACTCTGACAAAGAGTTGGGGGTTGTGGAGAATAATATGCTGAACTTGAGCTCCTAGAGTGACACTGTGGCCAAAAGAGCTGATGTGATCTTGGGATACATAAACAGGGGAATCTGGAGTTAGGATCAGAGAGGTTGTTTTACTGCTGTATTTGGCACTGGTTGCAAACACTGATGGAACACTAAGTCCAGATCTGGTGCCCACAATTCAAGAAAGATGTTGTTAGGTTGGAGCAGGTTCAGAGAAGAGCCACCAGAATAATGTAAGGATTAGAAAACATGCCTGTGACACTCCAGCACTCCACATTCACCATAGCAATATGATTATGGTATGATCATGATATAATTAAGTGGCATCTTGTACAAAGTATGCCTTGTAAGGTATCATTCTAGAAGTCTTGATCTGTTGAAAATTAATATCCCTATTGGATGGTATATGTTATCGTTGTATGTGAAGTTATAAAGTTTTGCTATGAATGTGCTACTGAAATATGTGAAGTTGAAAACACCCACAGGTAGCCTTTCAGGTACAGCAATGAAAGCGCTAATGTTGATGGCCCATCAACAAAGACAATGGACCATGGAAGAGCTTAGCCAGCCTGTGAATGCTTCAGACAGCCTATGGAGAATGGCTGCTATCAGCAAGGCATGCAAGGGCATGTGACCAGACCACATGATACTAAATTCCATTTGGGTACCTGTATTTTTTCAGAAACTGGTCTGGAAACTTAGCTTGGAACAAAGGGATCCCACCATATGGAGAGACTATATAACATGGGGAGTGACATCATAATTTGTCTTCACTCCCCACAACTCAACACCTGAAAGAAGCTCTGAAAGACATATGACTTGGAATGGGGGATGGGAACCCAAGCTGCAGATGTGCCTTAAGAATCTGCAAGCCCTGTTGTAGCATCAGTCAGGGTGAGAAATTGCTAAATCAACCCCCATCTATCCAGTATATTCGGCTTAGTTTGCATTTTTTGTTTATTTGCCAGGGAATCTGCTTTGATCTGTTTGCTATCACTTATAATCACTTAAAATCTATCTTTCTGTACTTAATAAACTTGTTTTCTGTTTTATCTTAACCAGTGGTTTTTGAGTGAAGTGTTTGGGAATCCGAGCTCTGTAAAGAAAGGCTGTTGTGTATCTTCCCCACCTCGAGGGGGGAGTGAATTAATTAATGGCCTTGCATCGTACAGATCCCTGTGCAGTGCAAGATGGTATAATACTGGGTTTATACTCCAGTAGGGGTGCAAGGTTGGGGAGCTGGGAAGTCACTGGGGGCCTCCTGTTGGTCCGTGAGTGGCTTAGGTAAAGCACTCAGGTAACTCAGTTGGGTGAGTGGTGCCATCTGCTGTCGTGTTGGATGATAGTCCCTGGAGACAGGGGCGGCTACAGGCACCAGCGCTCCAAGCGCGTGCCTGGGGCGGCAAGCCACGGGGGGGCGCTCTGCCGGTCGCCGCTAGGGCGGTAGGCTGGGTGCCTTTGGCGGCGTGCCTGCGGAGGGTCTGCTGGTCCCGCGGCTTCAGCGGACCCTCTGTGCTTGGGGCCGGAAAATGTCTAGAGCCGCCCCTGCCTGGAGAGGCTGGCTGAATCATCAGAGCAGTGTGAGAGACCAACCCAGCTGAATGGTTGGGGGGGCACAGAGGTTCCAACAGCTCCCAGAGTGCACCCTGGGAGTGATAACCCCTCACAACGCCTTTAGTGATAGACTCAAAGAGTTCAATCTATTTAGCTCGACAAACAGAAGGTTCAGAGGTGACTTGATGACAGTCTATAAGTACCTACGTGGGGAACAAATATTTAATAATGGGCTCCTCAAGCTAGCAGGAAAAGGTTTAACACAGTCCAATGGCTGAAGCTGAAGATAGACAAATTTCAGATTGGAAGTAAGGCGTACATTTTTGACAGTGAGGGTACTTAACCATTGGAACAATTTACCAAGGGTCCTGGTGGATTCTCCATCACTGATGATTTTTAAATCAAGACTGCATGTTTTTCTAAAAGGTCTGCTCTGGGAATTATTGTGGGGCAGGTCTCTGGCGGGTGCTATACAGGAGGTCAGACGAGATGATCACAATGGTCCCTTTTGGCCTTGGAATCTATGAATCTTTTGGGTCTGTGCCATCTCTGCGTTTGTCTCTTGTAGGTTAAGCTGCCCCAGAGAGGTCTGATTAGAGCCTGGTGAATAACCCACAGCGAATGAGTTCTCTGAGAAATGGCACCTCTTGCTGTCTGTGTGAATTGTCTGTACACAGGGTGTCAATTTCTCTGAACTGATTCTGTATGCAGAAATATTGGCCAAGCCGTTTGGGTGGGTTGTCCTTGGGCTGCCGATTGCTGTTCACTGGGAAATTTCAGTATTTGAAATGGAAGATGCAGAGGCCACACAGTATGTCTCTGTCTGATGGGATGAACTCTTTCAATTAGGTTCGTGGTGCAAATGAAAATACTTAATGCCACTTTCTGTGACTATTCTGCAATATTCGTTTCAGATTTGCTGGTGCCCCACTTGTTCCTGTTGGCCGGTTTGATCTCGAGCATGTTAGTGGAAAGTGAGCACATGGGGCAAGAATGAAGGGAGCGGGAATGAGCCCACCATGGACTTCCTGCATGAGCCAGGGCAAGTCACTTCCCTGTCTGTGCCACAGGTCCCCGCCCCCAAGTGCGGGGATATATGATATTGACCTGACTTTATAGAATGCTTTGAATGGTACGGGGGGTGGCCTCCCAAAGAGCTAAGCATTATTATTTCAGTGGGCAGCAGCAGGACGCAATTCTGGCAAAACACTCTGCATGCAGAAATGCCTTCCGCCTGGATCACAGAGCTGAGGCTGCGCCTACTCTACCTAGGACCGAAACCTCAAGTGTCAGAATTTAAGAGTAGGTGTGAGATTGGTGCCCAGAGTGCACATTCTTCTGCTGGAGACCCTTCCCCATAGGGCAGTAATGTCTGGGGGAGGGGCACATCTTGTGCCCAAGAATGCTGGGCACTTCCCTCTCCTGCGTTACACGATATATGTTGTTACAGTGGGGTTCCACTACATCTAACTTCTGAAAGCCCCATCCAGGCCCTAGAATGGCAAAGCTGCAGCCCAGTAGGAGAGAGTGGGAGGACGAGAGATTTGGAAGAAAACGAAAGCACATCTGGGGAATCAAATTCTCCAGCTCGAATTTAGTGCTTGAGATTTCAGTTAAAAAATCCACACATGCAATGTTGAGAACCTGAGAGATTCCCATCCATTATCCTAGCTCAGCCCAGGGCCAGGCCGTGGGGACAGAATGGAGTTGCTAAGGGCTCTGGCTTTGCAGGGCAGAGTGAGTCCCGCCGTCAGGAGCTGGAAACACTTTCTGGATGAGGCTAATAAAATCAAATTGCAGATAATCTTGCCTTCGTCTCCCTCCTCTCCCACTCTGTACTTTGCAAGGCTCCTCATCGGCTCTTAGCTCCATGTAATCAGCAGCTCTGTGATTGTTTGTTTCAGTTCAATCTCCGTTGCTGGCTTGCGATTTGCCCCCACGCCCCCCACTTCATAGCTGTTCCAGGCGTCACACTTATAGCAAGTTTGATTTAATGAGCTCCGTCTGAATGAGGTTTATTCCAAAAGATGTATTCAGTCCTGGTTCTCTCTCTCCCACCTCAATTCCCTCTCCGTTGCATTTCAGCCCCCCTCTTGTTGATATGCCAGTTTATCTCCATCGGCATTCCTCCAGCTCACTTTGATTGCGGTCTCCAATGCAGATGGATCACCGGTTTATTACATTTGCTTCAGTCGCTCTCTCTCTCTGCCCACTTTAAAATGGGGGCTTATTTTCTCCGGGCTTATCGCTGTTTATAATCCAGATTAATCTGAAAGTATTGTAAGTTTACATTCTATTCAGTGCCATTCAAACACGGCCCATTGTACTCGCTTCTTGTCCGGTTAGAAATTTCCCGCTCACGGGCCTTCTATCACTCCCGTGTTTGTATTTCATGCTACAATAGCAGAGTTCATGGCACACGCAGCAAAACTTAGATTGCTTTATCCGCTTGAGAGGGTATAGACCTCACAATCACAATGATTATGCACTCACTTTCCACAGCAGTGCATGAGTGGCATTGTTCCCAACACAGATTTTGAGTCTAGTTATGGACTCTCCTTTTCACTTCCACTGGTTGTAGCACTGGGGTAGCTCTGGTGGCTTCCAGGAGATGTTAACACTTGATTTGCACTAGTGCAAGCTAACAGCAGGCAACAGGCCCAGAATATGGTCAGCTTGAGGTTTGCTTGGCCATGGTGTAAGGAACGCTCACTGAATCCTTTTCTCCGCGTGGTGAATCCCTTCAATGCTCAAATGGTCTCATTTCCTCCCGGAGACAATGGCTCACGAACTCCTATTAGCACCAAGGAACTTTGTTTTCTGCAGCCCACAGGTTTACAACGTGCAGCCCTGGCTTTGCCAGCCATCGTCTGGGGCTTTCTGAGGGGTGCGAGATACGTAAAAAAGCCACTCTACAACTTGGAAAGGAATGTTTGTGGGCTTGGTGGCAAGCAGCTCGGGGTGGAAAAGCAAATGGTCTTGCATACGGAGCTGAACGTCTTTATTGATGTGTGAATGGGTGTGAAAGCCCAGGTTCTTGCTGTGGGGACCCTAAGCCTCAGGCTGAGCATGCTGGTGAGTACTTGGCATAGCATGCCTGCTGCCCCTGGCAGGAGCGGCAGGTCACAGGACTGGAGGGTGCAGATGTTACCAGCTGTGAACTGGATCCATGCAGGGCCAGGGACTCTAAATCCCATCCCGAGGGCAATCTGAGGCTGGGCTAATGAGATGACGTGGATCTTAAAGAGGCAGGCACTTTAATGGACACCAGCCTGTATTCTCTCCACAGTGGGTTAGAACCAGACCAGCCTCCTCTCTTTTGAAAAATAATAGTAAAGCTATAGGTGAGAGGAATCCCCAT
>NC_059087.1:33372244-33389546 GCF_020497125.1 Mauremys mutica | reverse complement strand
ATATGACGGCGCTCTATTGTGCCCATTCAGGCCATGTTAGAGTCAAATTACTCCTGGTCCAGTTTATTGAAAGGTGTAGTTTTACTTGCGCCTCTATGGGAGGCTGCATCTTAAGCAAATGAGGCTGAGTTACTTTTATGGTTGTGGACCATTTAAAACTAGGGGGGTCCTGGTTTAAAAGGTGGAAACCCATGGAATCCAGGAAGAACGGGTTGACAATGACGATTGTAATCTATGGTAGGCTGGGTAGGTGTGCTAAACTCCAATATACCGTCACGGTCATAGGGTGTGATGTTTATCCAGTAAGTAACTCAAAGGACCCATGCAACACGTAGTTAGATAGTGGTATAATTTGGATCTGGTTTTCAGTGGTGAAATAAAACCACCGGATCCCCAATGTGCATTGAATGTTTCCAAAGTGAATAACTGTGCCAGGAATCCCCAAAATAGTAACATCTTCTTTGTGTCCTTCAGTCAGCTTCCACCAGTGTTCCTCTGTAAACGCGTGTGCAGGTTTTGAAAGGGAAATAACATTGTTAATTAATTGATGATAGCACTATTTCAGTTGGAGGCAATCAGCTGAAGCTCTCCAGAGTTCTTCTACGGGATCAGATGACAGTGGCACCTAAAAGGGATGAAGCGCATGCTATACGGAAAATAGTTTGATCTGGGATACATGTACCCATTTAAGTTTATCACTAGACCAGCGGACAGAGACGGTCAACTATGGAATGTGGACGTATCTATTTAGATTCTAAGGTGTGATCGGTCTTACTCAATTTTAAATGTTACCTGATCTCTAGTTTCCCATAAAGTGCGCTGATTAGTTCTTTGTTTTTGCATTGTCTTATTAATATGTCCAATAACCTTATTGATCCTGGACTGTAATGAGATTTTAGCCTCCTGTAATTGTTTTAACCATTGGAAATAATCATTCTGGACTTGTGTCGGATGATTCTTGGGGGGTGTATAGTAAAATGTGCAGGATCAATCATTAACTTAATTGATTGACTGAAATTAATCTGGCACGGTTGGATCTTAGGGTTCTCAGCCTGTTACTACTGTGAGTGGCAGCTAGGCAGATTCTCAGGCCATACATATACCAGTATGGTATACTACTTTTCACAATACCTCTTTAATAGTGCTATTTATTCTTCTTACCTGAACAGAGGACTGGGGTCAGTATGGAATGTTGCATTTCAGGCTGATCTCTAGGGCTTGTAACATTATCGTTAAAATTTGCCCCACAAATGCACTTTCATTATCTGAGTCTCAGGGGTACCATAGCTGTACACTTCAGTGAAAAGCCTTTTAGCTGCAGTTCTAGCACTATTAGCCCTAGTGGGGAATGCATCCACCCATCCCAAAAATGAAACTATACTATCCAACAAATACTGGAACCAACAAATACTGGAATCCTTCACCAACAAATACTGGAATCCTTCGGTTCGTCCCTTCTGTCCCGTCATGCGTGAACTGATGTGCCGCTTCAGTCAGCTTCTGCCCCGCCGTTTTCCCCTGAGTTTGGCTGCAATTATCACTCACGTCGCTAGATGGCAGCAGCGTACCAGAAATGAGCTCACGCAAGTTACTGGCTTCTAGTAGCAATTGCTCTGTTTTGCCGCTGGGTGATAGCATCGCCTCGGCGGTTCCACACTTCACTCCCTGATGTGGGCTTTGTAACTGATTGGAGTTCCTTGCCATCCAAGAATGGATACATTCCCATTCTCCTAGGTACGCTAGCTCCTTCCCATCTGCTCCCTCCCAATGATTTCGTTGCCAGTCAAATATCCAATCCTGTATGCCTTTCTCGCAAAAATCACTGTCTGCATAGCTATAGATTGGTCCGGGAAAGCGTCAATATCATTTTAAAACATGATATATGACATGAAGCTCTGCATGTTGCGCTGAGCCATGATCTAAATGCCCTTGATTCACTTCCTTCTATAGGTTTATGGCAGCATATTTACTATACCGTTTCCCCTTAATTACTACGGAGCTGCCATCAGTAAACCAGATCTGTTTCTCCTGCCCTTAAGGACGGTGCCTCCACCAGTGCAATTTTTTGTTCTAAAGTAACCTCGGAAATTCATGCTTAGTTCCTTTTTCAATTAAAGTGTGAGTCAATAAATCGGGCTTAGATACGGTTTCGGTAACGACCCCAATATTGATCAGAATGAGGGTTCATTGAGCCACAGGTGTATTGGAGACCCTGCTTCCTATCAGTTTGTCAGATAAGATATAGTTGAGTGAGGTATGAGTACTTTGAATTGTGATCAGGGCTGTGCTCGTGAGCGGGTCAAAAGACTGGATTGCCCAAACAGCTGATAAACAATCAGGCTCACAAGGATCAAAATTTAACTCTGCACCTTGAAGTTTTTTTAGACCCTGGGAGAACAGCTGTACCTCCAGCGTCCTGCCCCAGTCACACACAGATCCAGCACTTCGGAGAACAGCTGTACCACCATCGTCCTGCCCCAGTCACACACAGATCCAGAGCTTGGGAGAACAGCTGTACCGCCATCGTCCTGCCCCAGTTACACACAGATTCAGAGCTTGGGAGAACAGCTGTACCTCCAGCGTCCTGCCCTAGTCAACCCCCGAACTGTGGCGCTCCCTCCCGCTTCCTACCACAGTCACACACATCCAGAGCACAGCTTTCCCTCCCCATCCTACCCTACTTACCGCTTCTGAAATTGTACTCTATATGACTTTATGAAACTATGCTGATGAGTTTAAATATAATGTAACTGGAACATGTTTCATTTAAAAGGTCTCTTGTAAAATATCATTACAAAGCTTATAATCTAGTGTGTTCACCCTATTTGTATAAATGTACCAGTCTTGTCTCTGTCTCTAGAAATATGAAATATAACGCTGAGGGCCTATTGTACTTATGCAAAATTTGGGCCATTAATGGTGGTTTGGAATCTGGATGGCTCCCATTAACCATGACAATTGTCTGCATCCGGGTGTGTTTTACTTGTAAGTCTCCCTGTAGACATGTGTGCTGGCAAATGGGCAATGAAGTCTTACAGTGACATGTGAGCCTATCACCTGAACTGGAATCCATCTTTCCATTGAGAGGGAGGACTGGGAACCCAGAGAGGGACAAAGGATTCGCGCCTCATGCAAAAATATATCAATGGGTGGAACAGAACAAACGGACCTGCCATCATGAGGCAACCCCTAGCTACCACCTGAGCTGGAACAAGGGCTGGACCAGACGGTAAGGATCGTGCCCAGACTAGAAAGGCGTCAAGTCTGTGAAAGAAACGTATGGAACATCTCTGAAGGTGAGATTTTTATCTGTATTCAGTTGTATTACTGTAGTAGACTTAGATTTGCGTGTTTTATTTTATTTTACTTGGTAATTTACTTTGTTCTGTCTGCTCCTACTTGGAACCACTTAAATCCTACTAGCTGTATTGAATAAAATCACTTTTTACTTATTAATTAACCCAGAGTATGTCGGGGGGGGGGCAAACAGCTGTGCCTATCTCTCTATCAGTGTTATAGCAGGTGAACAATTTATGAGTTTACCCTGTATAAGCTTTAGACAGGGTAAAATGGATATATTTGGGGTTTAGAACCCATTGGGAGATTTCAGAGTGTTAAAGACAGGAACACTTCCGTAAGTTGCTTTCAGGTTAAGTCTGCAGCTTTGGGGCATGTGGTTCAGACCCTGGGTCTG
This sequence comes from Mauremys mutica, assembly GCF_020497125.1. Lineage (NCBI taxonomy): Eukaryota > Metazoa > Chordata > Testudines > Geoemydidae > Mauremys > Mauremys mutica. The sequence continues at coordinate 33,385,852 of NC_059087.1, read as the reverse complement.
TGCTGGAGCAGATGGGCATGTCTGGCTCAACAAGACAGGGTGCCAGAGTAGTCTTGGTACAACACGTGGCAGTGCCCAGTGGTGTTTCTGTGATCCAAGCCACCACGCCCCTCAAGGCCTGCTCAGCTGGTGGGGGGAGGGAGGTGAGGAGATCAGCGAGCGACAGGGTGGGGAAGATGGGGAGGGGGGCCCTTGAGGGAAGAGAAGGAGCAGGAGCAGTGCTTTCATAGACGAGGTGCAGCAGGGGGCAGGGAAGTTCCACTGCTCAGCATCCAGTTTTCCCAAATTAGAAAGTTAGCCACCCTATGCAGCTGGTGGCTCTGACATGGGGGGAGTGGGGGGGCTGAGAACGGCAGCTTCTGGTCAGGCGCCGAGCTCTGGAGGCCATTGCCAGCACCAGTAAAGTGTCTCCCTAACATTTTACCTTTGCGCTGGGATGGGTGGATACAGGAAGGTTGAGGCAAATTTAGGGGTGGCTATAGCCCTTTCAAGTCCCCCTCTAATGCTGCCACTCATCTCAGTGAGAGTAACAGTCCTCAGCTCCCAGCTGATCTTGCCTGACAGCTGTCTCAAAGCCAGGCTGTCCTACCGCTCAGTCTCAGGACAGAGCTGAAGTGATTCTCCACCAGGTCTCCCTTGCAGGAAACACAAGCCAAGAACATCAAGCGAGTGGCAGGGAATGTAAAGGTAGTTGGCTCCGGTGATTGCTAGTCCCCAAGGCAGTCATGGCTATATGTAAGAGGCACCAGGCTGCTCCCACATCCAAAATGAGCACAGCATTCTATTGTCCTTTCCCCTTGCCTTTATCCCACAGAGATCTCCCCTAACCAGAATGCTCACATCCGCTGAAGCAAGGTAGAGAGCAGGGCTAGCATGCCATGACCAGGAACTCTTGCCCAGTGATGTGGAAGAGGTGAGGACTGAGTATCTTTGGTTACATGCCTCTGGAAAGTTGGATGTCTAGATTGCGCAGGTCCATTTCTTCCAGATCCTCTTCCTGGGGCTGAGACTCTTGCCCTGCTCCGCTCCACTGGCCTGAGGAGTCTTCTGCAAGCACAGGAAATAACCCAAGAAAGAGTCTTCGGTTCCCAAAGCTCTACTGAGGCGTGAGCTCTTGCTCTCCTTGCCTCCCGCTCCCATCTGCTCTGCATCACCCCCAGTGAATGAACAGAAATGGATTCAACACCTATGGATCAATAGGCTGGTTACACCCATTTCCGCATCACTCTAGCACCCAGTACCACAGTAGGAGTCTCTTGCACTCCTCCCACATCTCCTCTCTTGCAGGCTTTTGAGACCAAGCCTGTTGGGATGCACACCTGCCCAGATGTGACCAGATTCAGTCATATTCCTACATACAAATGGTTAACCTTGTCTAAAGACCAAAAATACTTTCTACATTTCAAACAGTAATTATCCCATATTTAACTGGTGTCCAAGCGGGGCTTAAAACAGGTCTTTGCATTAAAAAGGTTGTCCAAAAATTGTGTAATTGTAAACATTAGAGAGCTTGGTTATTGCTTAAAAACAAGTTCAACTTGAAATGAATTTTATAAACAATTTCTTAATAATTTGGAGCATCCTTGGAAGTTTTATTACCGGGGGCATGAATAATTAACAATCAAACCTAGGGTCTTCACTTTAAAGTGTTAGTTTCCACATTATTCTGAATAATGAGGATTTTCAGCCACATATTTATATATTTACTATGAAACAAGCAATGTTTGTCCTTATTGGAGCATTTGTGAGCTTTGCTTTAGGGTTAAAGCTATTGAAAAAGAAAAGCAAACAGGGTGAGGCAGTGAAGTAGCTGCCTACTCTGTAACGCCTCCATCACATACACTTGCTGGTAAATCGCCACTGGAAAAACACTCTCTTTCCCAATTTGGAAGTTAAGATTCTGTTCACAACCGGAACAGTGAATGGAAGTTAAGATGCTCTGGTACTCGCTCGATTAGAGTCCAACCAGGAACAGTGAGCAGAAGTAAAGTTTCCTCCCGTTCTATAATTGATGGGGTGGGGTGGCGGCAGGGACAAGGGGAATTGAGAATGGGGGGTGCCTGATGTGTTGGGGTATGGAGTTCCCTAATTCAGCTCCACAGGCTGGGTCCGGTGCAGAGCATGGCATGGCAGGTAATAAAGGTAATAAAGGCAGGGAGATGACATCTCCCATAATGCCGGGGCCCTTTCACAGCAAGGGTGTCACCTCCCCATGGTAGCACGGATTCCCACCTACTCCTCCTGCTTTCGCCTGACAACAGCACCACCCTTCACGGCACCACCTCATGGCAACTTCTGCTTCTGGACTCGCACCGGAAATGGGAAGTCCAGCTGGGCCTGGCAGTGGCTGACAGAAAATGGAGACAGGCGCCACTGCCACTCCCATGGTGCCACAGGGCCCACCATGGCTGGTGGGAGATAGATAAATGTCTGTGTACCTCCCCAGCACTATGTCTCCTTTAGTGCTTGTGCCCGCCCCTCCCCCCGTCCTGCTTAGTCTGGGTGTTCCTTACCGGAGCACACTGTGTGTCCCAGGCATGTTCTGTCTCACCTTTGGGTCCAGCCTAACAGGGGTGTCTCTCCCCATCCTCCCACCAGTAACTTCTCCCCCAACGCACACAGGACAGGGAGCTGGCTGGTGCCCTTCTATAAAAGGACTGCTCTGTGCAACAGAAACCAGCCTAGTCCCCGCCCCGCAGGCTGGGAGCTTGCTGCTGCCTTCAACCGCATCACAAGTTACAAGAGGGGGCAGGGATAAAATCCCCACTGACTAAACAGGATGGGGTGAAGCATGTCACCAGGCCATAATATTCTGGATAACCCCTTGATGACCATTTTAGGATCATCCTCTCATGTGGCCTTCCTTGCCTCTGGCTAGCTGTGATGACGAGAGGGGGATGGTGTCCCCCTTCCTCTGGCTCCCCTGGCTGGCAGAGCCTAGTGCTACTACCTTGGCATGTCAGCTGGGGAGCAGAGCTCTTACCTCTGCTAATCAGGGGTTAGCCCCACAGCCAGTGAGGGGATGAGGTAGGGCTCAGTTGCTAATTTTGGGCCTGGGATTGCCCACTTTACAGGCTCAAATTTGGGGGGGAGGCTGTGGTCCCCCCCAATCACGCACACCTTAAAGTAGGGAAATGTCCCTCACCTACTTATAATTGCACCCTAAATAACCTCTGGGATACTTTATTTTTGTTCTCAGAAGGTGCGCAGCACCATGTGATCGGAGCTGACTGTCACAGAGTCCCCAAATCACGGAGTCCTCAGGTTATGTTCTGGAACTTCTCCATACAAGGCCAGTCAGGACTCTGGGGGACCCTCCGCCTTGTGAGCGCACTGTCTCCAGGGCAAGATGCTTACACAGCTTCGATCTTCCTGGATCTGAGCATCCCCTTCCACACTGTGCGCTTCCTGCAGCGAGTCCACCCGGACGGGGCCCTGCACCCCAACTCGGCAGTCAGCACTGACTCTCAGCCAGCTAGTAAAACAGAAGGTTTATTAGTTGACAGGAATGCAGCGGGTACAATAGAACTTGTTAGCAGAGAAATCAGTGACTTTCAGCCAAGTCCATCCAGAAGCTCTGGATCCCCGCTCTACCAGTCCTCCCAAGCAGACTGCCTAGCTTCCAGCAACCCGACCTCCGGCACCCCCCATTGCTCCGCCTCCTTGGCTTTGTCCTGCTTGCCAGGCAAGTCACCTGGGCGTCACTTGGGTGTAGTCCCCATCCTGGGTATCAGGTTACAAAGAGCACCAGTCATAGCATATGTGCAGGCAGCTGGAGCAGCCTCACCTGCCCCAGAGGTCTCAGCCAAAGTCACACACCCCTATTCCCACCACCGAGGTATTAGTGCAGCATGCAGGGAAACTGAGGCACACGCAGTATTCATGCAAAACAGTAAAATTCACATAGGTAAGACAACAGTAAGACACACATACACCATCACAAGGGAAAATCCCCACTTTGTCACACTGACGCTTTAGATTCCTGCTGTCTCTGTCTTGGTACATCATTTCACCCCACTTCTCTATACTAGCCTATCTTTTTTTCTTTCTCTCTAGTCTGTTCCAAGTCTGGCCGGCCTTAAAAATGACTCAGCTCTGTTATACGCTGTACTCGGCACCACAGGCTGAAGCAGCGTGAGCAGCATCTCTCTGGGAATGAGAAAGCTACAGTGAGATGTTCTCCCAAGTCCATTGCATGAGTCAGGATCCAGGGGCCGAAAACGCTAGCTGTCCTTGTGTCCTGCCTGCAGCATCTGAGACAGAAGCGTCTGTTCTTTTCCGTCCCTCCTGGGTGGCTGCCATGACAGCAGTGCTAACCTTAACAAAAATGACTGTGGATCTGCTATTCCATATTTAACGGCCTTTCCCGTTCCTCCAGAAAAGCTATTGGGGGCAGATCTGATGGGGCTATGGCACCAGCTGAGGGGTTGCCTCTTCTTGCTAGCAGGAGATTTGGGGCATGATTTTCCACACTTACACTGTTGACGATCAGTATTAACTCAGTGGAGTTGCATCAGTCTGAATGAGAGGAAAGTTGACCCATGCAGATGAGCTGTTTCTTAATGAGACAGTGTGTGTGGGGGGCGGGTGGAGAAAAGGGGAAACTGAAAGGAGAGATAGTAATATGTAAGCAGAACAGCAAGAGATGAGTGTGAATCTCTGTCACGGAGTGTGGGGGAGTCAAGGCCCTGCACCCCCACCATGACTCTCAGCCAGCCGGTAAAGCAGGTTTATTTAGACGACAGGAACACAGTCCAAGACAGGTTTTGCAGGCACAGACAACAGGATCCTCCCCAATTAGATCCATCTTGGGGTCCCAGGAGCACCACTGCCCCCTTGGGGGGTCAGAGCCCTGTCTGTGCTTCCCTCCATTCCCCAGCCAGCTCCTGAAAACCCCCTCACTCCCCAGCGTCTCCTCCCCCAGGCCTTTGTTCAGCTTCCCAGGCAGAGGTGTCACCTGGCCTCTAACCCCTTCCTGGGTTCTCACATTACATGCTCAGGCATCTTCCCTCAAGGCCAGTCTCCCATCTCCCAGTGCAGACCTTTCTCCCAGGCCAACCCCCCCCACGCAGCATTCACAGACCACAGTAAACAGGGGCTGCTCTAGGAATGCGGCCGCCCCAAGCAGGGCGGCGCGCCGCAGGGGGCGAGCTACCGGTTGCCGGTCCCCTGACTTCGGGGGACCTCTTGTAGACGTGCCTGCGGAGGGTCCGGTGGTCCCGCGCCTCCGGTGGACCTCCCGCAGGCCTGACCGCGGAAGGTCCGCCGGAGCCGCCTGCCGCCCTGCCGGGAAAATGCGCACTGGGGTCTGGAGCCGGCCCTGACAGTAAGAACAGTCCCAGTGCGTCACACTCTCATTTTCTGTCTCTGAGTGACCTTGGCACCAAGCGCCCTGCTCTTCGCTGACCTTGGCTCTTAGCGTCCCAGGCTTGATGTGACCTTCCTGCTTTGCAGGCTTAAGCTTCTTATTCTGTCAGTCACCATTTCTTTCCCCTTTCCTTTTGTCCTATTTTAAGGAGCAAATCCCTTACGCGAATAGGAGGAGGAAGCAATTGCCCTGAATGGGGAATGAAATTTACCAGGCAACCACAGAGATAGATTCTGGTCTCATTTACACTAATGTCCCAACATTGGCATCCATCGAGTTACTCCTGTTTTACACCAAACTTGAGATCAGAATCAGGCCCTTTGCCTCCCCTGACACTGTTCTTCCATGATTGGCCCTGCACCTTATCTTGGGATGGGGCAAGGTGGGTCAGTCCGAGAGAAAAACCAGAGGGCCCAATTCATTACCTCACCTGCATCCATGGAAAAGGAGTGGAAATTGCTCCCAAATCAGAGTGGCAGGGTTTTTTTCCATTTTTAAAAAGCCCTCCCATTGGCTCTTTTGATCAGAGGCCCAACTCCCTTTCTTTTACCTATGCAGGGAGGCTTTTTTAACCCTTTACAGGTAAAACAAGCAGAGAACAGCCACCAAGAGGGACTTTATAGCTAACTGGCTGGCTGGGTGTCCACAAAAGGGAGCTACGCCCGCCCCCCCATTTATCACAGCAGCCAACAGGGAAGTGGGAGGGAGGCACTCCTAGGCCTGGGGGGGGGGGGGATCGATGTAAGATACACAACTTCAGCTAGGGGAATAGCTTGCCTGAAGTCGAAGTCTCTTATTTCGACTTACCTCCCGTCCTCGCGGCGTGGGATCGACGGCCGCGGCTCCCCCTGTCGACTCCGCTACCGCCGCTCGCCCTGGTGGAGTTCTGGGGTTGATGGGAGTGCGTTCGGGGATTGATATATCACGTCTAGATGAGAAGCGATCTATCGATCCCTGATAAACCGATCGCTCCCCGTAGACATACCCTTAGAGCCGGCATGTCCCCTCTGTTTCTCCCTTGCTGCTTGGGCAGAAGCGGAAAGGGAGCAAAAGATGCCCGGCAGAAGGGTTTTGCGCTCGGCCTTGAGGATTAAGCCCGAGCCCCCGGCATGGCTGCTGGGAGATGGATTTTTGTGTCGCAGCCAGCGCACACTTCGGGCCACCAGCTGAACACACTGAGGCCAGCAGGGACAGCTCGGAAGCGGCAAAAGGGTTCCTTTGAGGGTCCAAGGAGGTAGTATAGGGTCAATACCGTCCCTGGGTGGGCTCAAATCACCATCCTTTGGGTTAACAGCTGAATGCGCTGACCCAGTGTGCTCCACCACAGCCATTGAGCCCTCCTAACCCCCAAACCCATCCCCCACAGCCCCCCATTCCCTGCCACAGCCCGCAAACCCATCCCCCATAGCCTCAGATTCCCTGCCACAGCCCGCAAACCCATCCCCCATAGCCCCAGATTCCCTGCCACAGGGCTCTAACCCGATCCCCACAACCCCACATTCCATGCCACAGCGCTCCAACCCATCCCCCACAGCCCCCCATTCCGTGCCACAGCGCTCAAACCCTTCCCGCACAGCCCCCAATCCCTGCCACAGCCCGCAAACCCATCTCCCAGAGCCCCCCATTCCCTGCCACAGCGCTCAAACCCATCCCCCACAGCCCCCCATTCCCTGCCACAGCCCACAAACCCATCCCCCACAGCCCCCCATTCCCTGCCACAGCGCTCAAACCCATCCCGCACAGCCCCCCATTCCCTGCCACAGCGCTCAAACCCATCCCCCATAGCCCCATCATAGCTGCTTCGTTCCCTGCCACAGAGCTCGAACCCGATCCCCACAGCCCCACATTCCATGCCACAGCGCTCCAACCCATCCCCCACAGCCCCCCATTCCCTGCCACAGCCCGCAAACCCTTCCCCCACAGCCCCCAATTCCCTGCCACAGCCCGCAAACCCATCCCCCAGAGCCCCCCATTCCCTGCCACAGCGCTCAAACCCATCCCCCACAGCCCCCCATTCCCTGCCACAGCCCGCAAACCCATCCCCCACAGCCCCCCATTCCCTGCCACAGCGCTCAAACCCATCCCCCACAGCCCCCCATTCCCTGCCACAGCCCACAAACCCATCCCCCACAGCCCCCCATTCCCTGCCACAGCGCTCAAACCCACCCCCACAGCTGCCCATTCCCTGCCAGAGCGCTGAAACCCATCCCCCAGAGCCCCATCACAGCCACCTTATTTCCTCAGCACAGCGCTCAAACCCATCCCCCACTGCCCTCCATTCCCTTCCACAGCGATGAAACCCATCCCCCACAGCCCCATCGCAGCCAACTCGTTCCCTGCCACAGCGTTCAAACCCATCCCCCACAGCCCCCCATTCCGTTCCACAGCCCTCAAACCCGACTACCATAGCACACCATTCCCTGCCACAAAACTCAAACCGATCCCCCAGAGCACACCAAACCCTACCACAGAGCTCAAACCCATTCCCCACAGCCCCCCATTTCCTTCCACAGCGCTCAAACCCATCCACCATATCGCCATCACAGCTGCCTCGTTCCCTACTACAACGCTCAAGCCCATCCCCCACAGCCCCCCATTCCCATACACAGACCTCAAACCCATACCCCACAGGACCCCATTCCCTCGCACAGCTCTCAAACCCATCCCCCACAGCCCCCCATTCTCTGCCACAGCGCTGACACCCATGCCCCAGAGCCACATCACAGCCGCCTCATTCCCTGCCACAGCGCTCAAACCCATCCCCCACAGATCCCCATTCCCTGCCACAGCCCGCAAACCCTTCCCCCACAGCCCCCGATTCCCGTCTACACCGCTCAAACCCATCCCACCAGACCCCCATTCTCTGCCACAGCCCTATAATCCATCCCCCACAGCCCCCCATTCCCAGCGCTCAAACCCATCCCCCACAGCCCCATCACTGCCGCCTCGTTCCCTGCCACAGCGCTCAAACCCATCCCCCACAGCCCTCCATTCCCTGCCACCGCGCTCACACCCATCCCCCACAGCCCCCCATTCCCTGCCAGAGCGCTCAAACCCATCCCCCACAGCCCCCCATTCCCTGCCACAGCGCTCAAACCCATCCCCCACAGCCCTCCATTCCCTGCCACCGCGCTCAAACCCACCCCCACAGCCCCCCATTCCCTGCCAGAGCGCTCAAACCCATCCCCCACAGCCCCCCATTCCCTGCCACAGCGCTCAAACCCATCCCCCACAGCCCCATCACAGCCACCTCGTTCCCTGCCACAGCACTCAAACCCATCCCCCACATCCGCACACTCCCTGCCACAGCACTCAAACCCATCCCTTACAGCCCCCCATTTCCTGCCACAGCCCTCAAACCCATCCCCCACAGCCCCATCACAGCCACCTTGTTTCCTCGCACAGCGCTCAAACCCATCCCCCACTGCCCTCCATTCCCTGCCACAGACCTGAAACCCATCCCCCACAGCCCCATCACAGCTGCCTCATTCCCTGCCACACTGCTCAAACCCATCCCCCACAGTCCCCCATTCCCTGCCACAGCGCTCAAACCCATCCCTCATAGGCCTCCATTCACTGCCACAGCGCTCAAACCCATCCCCCACAGCCACCCATTCCGTGCCACAGCCCTCAAACGCATCCCTCATAGTCCTCCATTCACTGCCACAGACCTGAAACCCATCCCCCACAGCCACATCACAGCCGCCTCGTTCCCTGCCACACCGCTCAAACCCATCCCCCACAGCCACCCACTCCCTGCCACACTGCTCAAACCCATCCCCCACAGTCCCCCATTCCCTGCCACAGCGGTCAAACCCATCCCCCACAGCCACCCATTACCTGCCACAGCCCTCAAATCTGACCCCAAAGCCCTCCTTTCCCTTCCACAGCGATGAAACCCATTCCCCCAGTTCCATCACAGCCAAATCGTTCCCTGCCACAGCACTCAAACCCACCCCCACAGCCCCCATTCCGTTCCACAGCCCTCAAACCCATTCCCAATAGGCCCCCATTCCCTGCCACAGCACTCAAACCCGACCACCATAGCCCCCCATTCGCTGCCACAAAACTCAAACCGATCCCCCACAGCACACCAAACCCTACCACAGAGCTCAAAACCATCCCCCACAGCCCCCCATTTCCTTCCACAGCGCTCAAACCCATCCACCACAGCCCCATTACAGCTGCCTCGTTCCCTACCACAACGCTCAAGTCAATCCCCCACAGCCCCCCATTCCCATACACAGACCTCAAAGCCATCCCCCACAGCCTCATCACAGCCGCCTAATTCCCTCGCACAGCTCTCAAACCCATCCCACACAGCCCCCCATTCCCTGCCACAGCGCTCAAACCCTTCCCTAACATCCCCCCGTTCCCTTCCACAGCGCTCAAACCCATCCCCCACAACCCCATCACAGCCGCCGAGATCTATGCGGCAGCGCAGAAACCCATCCCCCACAGCTCCCCATTCCCTGCCTCAGCACTCAAACCCACCCCACAGCCCCCCATTCCCTGCCAGAGTGCTGAAACCCATCCCCCACAGTCCCCCATTCTCTGCCACAGCGCTCAAACCCATCCCCCACAGCCCCCATTCCCTGCCACAGCGCTCAAACCCATCTCCCACAGCCCCACATTCCCTGCCAATGCGCTCAAACCCATCCCCCACAGGACCCCATTCTGTGCAACAGCGCTCAAACCCGACCCCACAGCCCCCCATTCCCTTCCACAGACCTCAAACCCATCCCCCACAGGACCCCATTCCCTGCCACAGCGCTCAAACCCATCCCCCACAGCCCCCATTCCCTGCCACAGCACTCAAACCCACCCCCACAGCTGCCCATTCCCTGCCAGAGCGCTCAAACCCATCCCCCAGAGCCCCATCACAGCCACCTTATTTCCTCAGCACAGCGCTCAAACCCATTCCCCACTGCCCTCCATTCCCTTCCACAGCGATGAAACCCATCCCCCACAGCCCCATCAGAGCCAACTCGTTCCCTGCCACAGCGTTCAAACCCGACCACCATAGCCCACCATTCCCTGCCACAAAACTCAAACCGATCCCCCAGAGCACACCAAACCCTACCACAGAGCTCAAACCCATCCCCCACAGGCCCCCATTCCCTGCCACAGGTCTCTAACCCATCCCCCACAGGCCCCCGTTCCCTGCCACGGTTCTCAAACGTGAGCCCCACAGCCCCATTGCCCAGCTGGGTTTCTTACCCCTCTTCTGCAGGAAGAGCCTGTGCAGCCCATAGATCTCGCCCCTGGCTTGCCGGCTGATGTTATTGGCTGGGTGAGATACATAGAGACCCAGCTGCAGCACAAAGTCGCCTGCCTTGGGGAAGTCGGAGGAGCTCTGGTGGCAGGAAGAGGAGAGGGGAATCCATCAACATTCTCCCTTCAGCCCCCAGCTCCCCTGGGCCAGAGCTTTTGTCCTCACGGCTGTTCCATCCATGCTACCAAGTCCTTTACAGCTGGGGTCAAGGGGGGGGGGGTCAAGGGCATGTTCATGGATCAGGCGTTTCAGAGTAAATAGACCAGCCCCAAGACTGACCATTGTCCCAGCCTGGAGAGACAATGAGCTTGTGCCCAGCAAGACGTGGGCAGTGTCATGAGTCCCCTTTTCCAATTAGCTATTCTTCCACCCTGAGCACAAAGTCTCAGCCCCATGGAGAGGGGAAGAGGCTCCTTTGTAGAGCACGTACGCCTGCCCGCTGACCCTCCCCTGTCTCCTTTTCCCGCAGCACATCCATTTCAGGGTCCTCTCCAAAAAAACCCAGGAGAGAGCCAGGGCCATACAGAGCAGTGCTGCCCTGCTCAAATTTGCCACCTCCCTGCCTGCATTTGAGGTAAGTGACCTTTGACCCCAGTATCCTGCAGAGTCAGGGCTTGAGTCAAGTTCCTCATCCCTTGGCTAATTGGTCCCCCCTGGGTCCGTAAGGGACTGCATTCCATAGGGCAGTGGCTGGCAGATTTGTGCCTGGCCTCCGGGCCCTTGTTATTCTGGAGCAGCTAGGCAGCGAGTGCTCAGCCAGGGGCGAGATCTATGGGCTGCACAGGCTCTTCCTGCAGAAGAGGGGTAAGAAACCCAGCTGGGCAATGGGACCCCATGGAAACGAGCCTCTCGGAGGCTAGCTCCCGCTGGCCATTGGGACGCCTCTAGAGCTAAGGCCTCTTATTTAGACCCACTGTAGCGGGGCAGAGGAACCCCAATAGAAACAAGCCCACCCCTCCTTTGAGACTTCCTCAGCTGGGCAATGGGACCCTACAGAAAGAAGCCCCCTCCTCTGAGACCCACCCCACCTTAGATGATGACTCTTTCTCTGCCCCTCTCTCTGAATTAGGGAGGTGAATGTGAAAGTGCCAGGGAAATTGGCTGCTTTATCTCAGAGCCCAGCTCTGTCCCCCAGTCCAGGGAAATCAGCCCTGACGGGGCAGCTAGCTAGTGAGGGGACAGGAATGGAACTATTGAGGCATGTGGAGGGACAGAGCCCATCATGAGGGCAGGAGCTGAAGCAGGAACCACAGGGAAAGGACACAAAGCTTGTAGGATGTCAGCAGCTGGGCCTGACTTCAGTGGGTGGGGGTGGGGGGTTCTCGGTATTAGACGCCACCATGAACAGGCACCCACTCCCAGAGCACAATGGCCATAAGGGTCCCATGATTACTGCGATGACTGAAACAAATCCCCCTTCCGGTACTAAACCACCTGGCGGGGACCCTGCGAGTCCATTGGTCCATGGATGCCACGAGGACCCCGGCCAGTGTGTACCCAGCAATGGGAACAGAAGGAAACAGGCACTGAAACCGGAATGCCAAATGGCCCAAATGGTGTGTCCTTCTCCCCCAGGGCTGAACATCAGAGAGGCAAGAGAGCTGTGGTGTCGGGACGGGCTCCAGGACACCGAGCGCCTGGGCTATAGGAACATGGCCAGGATGGGGGGAGGTAAGGACTCTCCACCGGTGCTCAGGTGTGGCGCTGTCTCCCCCCCACCCCTGCAGTGAGCGTGTCATGGATACAGGGCAAGAGCCTGCTACTTGTTTCCAGCAGAGTATGTGAGGCTCATGGGAATGTCAGTGAGGTGAAAAAAAAACAAAACAGGAGTACTTGTGGCACCTTAAAGACTAACAAATTTATTGTAGCATGAGTTTTCGTGAGCTAAAGCTCACTTCTTCGGATGCAAGGTGAGGTGAGGCATGGGAATGATCCAGATCTGAAAGACCCCTAATCTCTAGCAGGTGAGCTGCAGGAGAGATTGCTGCTGGGAGCAGTAGTGTCCTTTTTTGTCTGTATGAGTTGGGTTCCAGAGTGCGCAGACACATTTCCAGCATCTCATGACACCTGCGGTGAATCCTGCTCCAGAAAGAGCTATTCGAGGCCTCAGTGCCTGCAACCTCTTACTTACCAAGGGGGGCTCCTTGGTCAATGGGTTGGCTGCCCCAGGACTCTTATCCACCTTGTGAGCCACTAGAGGGATTTGGAGCCTGGTTCTGGACAATTGCAAGGGCTCTGGTGCTGTAGGTTTTAGGTCTTCGGCAGACCAATGAAGAACTTTCCTCCAAGTGGCGCTTCTGACCATACACGACCCCCAGCTCCATGTCAGCCAGCCTGGGCTGGTGCTCACATATTCCATCCGGGGGGAAGCCAGTCAGCTGATAGGGGATGAGGTAACCAAAGGGGGATCAACTGGGGAGGGACCCCCCTCCCCAGGGCCTTTCACCTCCAGGCCATTGGAAACCACTCTCATCTCATCCCCATGCGCTGACCAGGGAGCAAGGGGAGGATGAAGCCAAGCAGGTGCCATTGGCAGGTGCCAGCTTGTTCCCTGAGCAGCTCAAAGCAGGGTAGACCCAGCTCTCCAGTAAGGCTAGTTCCTAACAGGCATCACATCAACACGACATGCTGCCATTGCTCATGCTAGGGGCGGCAAACTCCCCTAGCCATCTCTGTGAGCCTTTCATACCCCTCAGGGCCTCAGGCCGGTTCCTAGTGCTCTGGTATCATGTTATCCCAGCCACCACCTGCTCTGGGAGAACTGGAGAAGTTAGTCAGCAGAGGCTGCTTAAGTGCCTCAGTCACCAGAGCTACTGTCCATGGCCTCATGTGAAGGACAGGAGGATCCCTTGGGGAAAGGTGTCCACTTCCTCTCACCCCACGGCACTACTGCCCAAAGCCTCCCAGCCCCTCAGCTTGACGAGGAGACGGTGGCTGAGGGGATTTGGGAGGAGCTGAGCTGAAT